>NC_134585.1:56892649-56985149 GCF_037038515.1 Microtus pennsylvanicus
CTCTATCACACGGTGTTACCTCTCTTGTGTCTTGCTCCTCCTGTTTCCTCTCTGTGTCTCCTGGTATCTCCCGCACACCTAGATCCCTCCTCCTCTTCCTTTCTCTACCCAGAAATTCCACCTTTACCTCCTGCCTAGCTAATGCCGTCCAGCTTTTTATTACACCAATCACAACAATACAATTTTACATTGTATGAATATCCTACAACAGGACAGAATGGAAAAAAATACTCAAGCCTTCTTTAACCTGTAAGGAAAAGTGTATAAACACTCAGGTAAAGACCCCTGTCCATTCATCCCACTAAAGAGAAAGCAGTGTCTCCAGCAGCGTGGATGGGCCAACCCCGTGGATCCTGGGCGAAGCAGTGTTTTCTATCAGCCTCACAGTTAACTGCACTGTGCCGGGATATTTGGGTGAGGTATGGGCCCAGGCCAGGTGAGAGTCTTTTCTCTTTGTGGATGCAAGCAGAACTAGGAGAAGAAGGAGAAAAGGGGAGTGGGCCGCTCGTCTCTCCAAGCAATCCTGAAAACCTCATCTTGGTAAGAAGGAAGCTGGGCTTTTCTTGAGGGTACACCAACTCCTTCTCTGAGCAGGAACAAAGGGGCCCGGGTCCTGCAAGCAGAGACCTGCGAGAAGACAGTACAGTGGGCCCAGAGCAGGGCAGGGACAGGCGGTGGGGTGGGTGGCAACTCCTGGAACCTGATAAATAGTGAAGCTTTTCTCCAGTTCAACTATGTAAGGGCAGATGTCTCTTGTCTGATTCAACTTCTGGCTTTGGTTCTGAGTTCAAGTGAGAGAGCCTGCTGCATGAATCAATGGAGAAGGATCAAGAAAGACACTCAACATCAGTGTCAGGCTTCCCCCATGCACATGTGTGCTTGGGTGCACATGCACACGCACGCGGGTGTGTGCGCGCACACCACACACACACACACACACACACACACACACACAACCTAACGAGGAGACAGTCTAAATAAAGATGAGGCAGCAGACACAGCCATCCAGACAGCTGCACTGTGCACGGCAGGCACAACCCATTCAGCTGTTCCCAAGCCAGGCAGTGAATTCATCACCCTGGCACAGCCACAGGGGTGGGATGACACTCTGTCTGTCTCTCCCTCTCTCTCTCTCTCTCTCTCCACCTCTCTCTCTCTCTCTCCCTCTCTCTCTCTCTCTCCCTCTCCCTCTCCCTCTCCCTCTCCCTCTCTCTCTCTCTCTCTCTCTCCCTCTCTCTCTCTCTCCCCCTCCCCCTCCCCCTCCCCCTCCCCCCCCCCTCTCTCTCTCTCTCTCTCTCTCTCTCTCTCTCTCTCACACACACACACACACACACACACAGTGTTAACCCACTTAACACTTTTAAGTGTTGTCAACTGATAGAGGAAAGCTTAGTTTCACACTTCCAACAGCCATCGACCTGTCCCCTATGCCCCGCAGTGCCCTCTGCCTACAGGTCCCCAGTCCCCTTGCAATCACCATGCCACCCTCTGCTTCTGTGTATTTGATCGTCTCAGATACCTCAGTGGAGCACAAGCCAGCCCTATCACTTCGGAAGGTGTGCGGGAAAGAGTGGAAATCGGGGTCGAGAGGAGATGTCTGTCTCCGGGTTGTATTGCAGCCTAGTCCACAAGGCCCCAGCTGTGGAGACAGACAAGGAACTCATCAAGAGTGACTGTATGAAGTGAAAGCGCTCTGTATGCATGGGTGCTTTTTGTGGAAAAGGGGATTCATGCCATCCTGGGGACATGATGAGGGTTTTACAGGACATTGGGGTGAGGAAGGCAGATGTCCTGGTGTAAATGAACCAGTGAAATCATAAGACACATTTGGGGCCAGGGAGTCTGCTCAGAGGGGGTAGGTGCTGGCCATGCAAGTGTGATGACCAGAGTTCAGACTCCCAGAACCCCCTAGTTCTAGGGAGGCTGACTCCCTGACCGTAGTTCCAGCCCCTGGAAGGCTGAGAAGGGACAGCTAGGACAAGCTGGCTAGCTAGAATAGCCCAACCAGTGAGGCCTGAGTTCAACTGAAAGACCAGGCTCAAAAAGTAAGTGGAGAATGAGCCAAAAGACACTCAACATGGGCTTCAGGTCTTCACACACACACACACACACACACACACACACACACACACACACACACACGTACACACACGTACACACACGTACACACACGTACACACATTTAAGCATATGCACATGTAAACCTACCACATAAATTCCACCTGAGGCTGGAGTAGCAGGAGATTTGTTCTCACTGTTGCTCTGCAGTTGCCAATCAAGTGAAGCTTTGATTCAGGGGGCAGAGTCACGGTGGCTGGAATAAAACCATAGAGGGTTTTGGTGAACCCAGATGAGGATAGAGGACACCAGGAGGAATATGCAGGGGCTTTTTGGACCTGGGAAGGTGGAGAGGAGGGTCAGCTGATAGTTTCTCCATCGCTCTGTGGATCTATCAGGTTTATACCCTAATATCACTCCTGAACATTATTTATTAATAAACAATACAGTTTTAATAATAATAATAATAATGATACAGTGGTCACTGTAGGCTGGCAAGATGGATCAGTGGGTAAAAGGCACTTGTGGCCAAGTCTGACAACTTGAGTTTTGATCCTGAAACCCATAGGGTAGTAGGAGAGAATCTACACCTGCAAGTTGTCCTCTGACCTACACAGACAGCAGACAGACAGAACTCTCTCTCTCTCTCTCATCTCTCTCTCTCTCTCTCTCTCTCTCTCTCTCTCTCTCCCTCTCTCTCTCTCTAGTTGCGTTAACCCACTATACTCTTGCCTAGGGGACCACACCTCCAGAGTCCCCATGAACAAAGGAAGTCAGAACAGTGTTCAGATGGCCACTTTGCTGTCTGGTTATTAACCGTGCTGGCTGCCCTGCTGTCCCTGCTCACATTCCTCTCACAACGGTGCTCGGAAGAGGTCATCTTTAATTTCCTTGACAGGACAAGGACTCTGCATGGGGACGTGGCAGCCAGGTCAGAGTGTTCATGATGCTCCCTGGTCAGGAGAACCGTGTAGCTTCAGCATCCTGCATTCCATCCAAGGCTTCCTGAGTCGAGGAAGAGGCCAGACACAGCCTGTTGGAAATGTGGTACCTTCTAGAAACGAAGGGTCTTATGTATACCTCGGCTGGCATGATGATTCATACCTGGGCTCTGACATCCAGCACAGGAACTCAGCAACTGCCTCCCATGGAAACAGGGATCTTAGGCCAAGGAGAGTTCTCCACGCTCCTGCTATAGGAAGGGCTCTAAAGCTGGCCACACCCTCAACCTCTGCACCATGAGGGCTTCCCAGGAGCCTCTGTGTGTTACACACACACACACACACACACACACACGTACACACATATGCACATACGCACACACATGTATACACACATGCACATACATGTGCATCCACACCCACTACAGTGCTCAGGCTGTTGGGAGTTTAGAGATCACTTTTTTTGATAGGTCAAATTTTATTTTTTCTACACTTGATTTATTAAAGAGAACCTTTTGTAAATTCTTGTATTGTGTGAGTGTGTGTGTGTGTGAGAGAGAGAGAGTGTGTGTGTGTTAATATGGAATCCCTGTCCTATCTGTGTGTGTTATAAAATTCATTAGAAACATGTCTTATCACCCTCCCTCCCTCTCTCCCAGGCTTTATTCTGTTGTTTGACTGGGAAGACACAGTTCAGAGCCACGCGAGGCGGGGGAAGGTGTTTCAGGTCTCTATCTGAGCAAGTTCCTCATGGTCTCACTGTCACCCCCCAGGGATGCTGCCTTGGAGCCACCTCCAGGGCACCCAGAAGAAGCCTAACCACTTGGGACAAATGGAGACTCTACCTGCCATTTGGATTGTTACCAGAGGTGGGGGCAGGTAGGGGGGTGCTGTGAGAATGCAGGAACTCTCCTGGAAGCCAAGAGAATTGGCGGGAATTCCCTGGGAACAACTTTGAGACTGTACTCGTCAATCAATTATTTATCAGTGAACTCTGAGAACCATCACTGTTTGTTTTCTGCTTGCCTGGAGGATAAGGACTTTGTCCTAAGAGTTGTCTGTTTAAGAACTGGCTAGAATTCCCTGGAAAATACACATCCCCTCCCTGGGCAGTGTTTTCTTTCCTTACCACCCACACCTCTGAACTCTACATAGAGATGGGTCCCTCTTCTCCCCAAGCCTTCAAGCCAGCACAGAGAGGTCAGCCAAGGAAACTTCTGTGAAGATTATTTTTCATCATTTATTAATGCTCCCTGGCCTTGTCCCCAATAATTAGGGCCAGGAAATTATTACAGCACTGTTAATTACCATCTGGGTTGCTTAACAAGCCAAGGCTCTGGGATGGGATCTGGAGGCCCCTCTGAGATCATGGGGACACATGTGAGTCATGTGTTGGCTGTCACACCCCCATGGGAGATAGGATCCTTCCGTGGTGTGTGGGAGGTGCCTGCTCCCCATAGCATCAACCCTCTCCTTCTCAGGAAAGTGACAAGCATACCTTCTCCCCTGAGAGGAAATAGGGCTCTGGCAGGAAGCCAGGCTCTCAACACACAGAGACACCCACTGGACTCCAGGAACCCTCTCTCAAGCATGCAGGTTTGGAACATGAAACTCTGCATTCTAACCATTTGGTCTCAGCTAGGGTTCTACTGGGCTTTGCTGAGGAGGAGTAGTCAGAGAAGCTGGAGAAGAGAGGCTGGAGGGATAGGGGCGAGCCAAACGAAGAATTTCATCAAAGATGCTGCTGCAGGAGAGGTCCAGACTCCACCACCTCCCAGAGATACGAACACCAGAGGAACCGATGACTTGGTTCTACTGTCCCATCAGCACCTCTTGCTGGGTTCATGGGCCCACAGAACATATCAGGCCAGGTTGTTCACAGAGCAGCCACTATGAGGAGGTTCTGGGACATTGGTAGCCTGGGGTGGTATCTAGCTAGGAAGACCTGGATGGGAGATACACAGCCCACTGATGCTCCTTCAAACAGGCAGGAGGATGAGCTTTTGTGGCCATTCTCAGACTCCACAAACTGCTTGCCTCCATCCTGGGTGGTGCAGAAGCGTGTCCAGTCCAGAGGCTGTGGTTAGCATCTCTCGACTCTCACCTCCGATATCGCTGTCCTTATCTCCGTGGCATGGGGGACCTCATACGTGAGCCCACAAACCAGCTTGGCAGTATGTTTAATTACAAGGTTCTCTCCTCTAGCTGTTGTTGACCTGGGATCCTGCCAAGAGGCATGCTTCCCTTTGGGACAATGTCATGAGGGATGACATCAGAAGAAAACGTGGGGTGATCTGTCAGATACCAGTTTTAAAGACTGGTACGGTTATTTATCAGGCAGGGGCTCAGGGGTTTCCCAGGGCTACAGAAGGGGCCCTCTTCCTGTCCATGTCACTTTCATGTCACCATGACAGAGGCCTGAAGCAGTTTTAAAGGAGGGAGGATTGGTTTTGGGCTCATGGCTTCAGAGGTTTGGTCCAAGCATGGCTGGTTACATGCCTGTGGACCTGAGGTGAGGCAGAGCAAGATGGCGGGACCGTGTGGTAAAAAAAAATCTGCTCAGTGGACAAAGTCAGAAAGGCAAGGCCGTGCCTCCTAAGCTTTCTCCCCTCCCCTAATAGCACTGCTACCATCTAGGGCCAACATTTCTTACCTTATCCGTGGGGACACCTCACACTCAAACACGGTCACACACCCTATCCATCTGTGTCCCAACACTCAGGTCTCCATGGTCTTCCTTCCTCCAGGAAAAGGCCACAAGTGCAAAGGAGCCCACACCAGCCGACGGAGCCCTGGCTTTCCCTGTTTGCTCGCCCCTCCCCCAGCTTAGGCAAAATCAGCCATGCTCAGCGAGATCAGAGATGTCCCACTATCCCCAGAGTCCCCGAGAGAGTGGCAACGACTTGAGTTCTGCGGGGTATGGGAAGAGGCCAACATAGGAACAAGTGGCCCCTGGAGTCGTGAGAGCCTGGGTTCAGTGATAGAAAGTACACTAGGTGTTAACAGTGTCTGCACACAGAAAGGGTGACCTGCCGTCTGTCGGACTCAATGGAGAAACAGTGGCTTCAGGAGACCTTCCACAGCGGGAAAGAGCTGTGTGGCTTCAACCGGTCAGCTCTCTCTTGTGTCCCACAGTGGTCTTGTGCCCACATGAGACCTGTCCTGACAATCCTCTAGGAGGGGAAAGTCTTAGGTTCATTCCTCAGACAGAGTCTGGCCTGGTCTCAGAATAGGCCCCCCTCCCTTGCAGGATGCTGGTCTGGTTCTCTCAGGAAACTGAAAACCTGGGAAGTGTATGAACTTGAAGCACTGAGTGTAGGTTGTAATGAGTGTGGTTTTAGTGTTGTTCCTGAGGAATAACTCTGTGCTGTTTAGATGACATAGGTGGTGACTTTAATAAGAATGGCCCCCTTAGGGTCATATATCATCAAGGAGTGGCACTGCTTAAGAAGGGTTAGGAGGTGTGGCCTTGTTGAAGCAGATAGGACCTTGCTGGAGGAAGCCTGTACTGGGGGTGGGCTTTGAGGTCTCAGAAGCCAAGCCCAGCTTCACCACTCTCTTTTCTATATCCAGACCTAAAGATCTGGAAATAGAACTCTGAGCTACTTCATGCTCCCTTCCATGATTATAATGGACTCAACCTCTGAAGCTGTAAGCGAGCCCCAGTTAACTATCTTCTAAAAGAGCTGCTGTGGTCATGGTATCTCTTCCCAGCAATAGAATACTAAGACAATGTGTGTGGTGTGTATGTGTGCAACTGTATGTGTGCATGTGTGTATTTGTGTCTGCATCTATATGTAAGTTTGTATATATCTGTGTATGTGCAACTATATGTGTACATGTTCATGTGTGTATGTGTCTGCATCTATGTATAAGTGTAAATAGAAGCATATATATGTAGGTATATATATGCATGTGTCTGTTTGTATATACAAATAGTCATGTGTACCTGTGTGTAAATTCTTATATACATTGGTATGCATATGTGTGTGCATGAATTGTGTGTAGTGTATATTTATGTGACTCACATACATGTGTCTGTACTTGAATACATGCATGTTCATGCATGGTGCCATATTCTATGTATGTGTAAACATGTGTGCACATACATGTGCGCATGTATGCTCATTTGTGTGTATGTGCATGTGGGTGCATGTGTGTATTCACATATGTGCATTTGTTCCTATGTATGTGCATGTGTTTCTGTGAGCATATTGCACACCTATTGATGGCTAAGTATACCCACTCCCACATTGCTGAATTCTAGAGCTCTGCTTGGAGCAGAGAGATAAACACTGTAAAGCCATGGTTAACCCAGGAAACTAGTGACCTGGCTGCCTCACCCTGGCAAGGCAGGCAGAGGTTTGGCCGAGGTCCGGCCTTCATTTCCTGTTCCTCAAGACTAAGGGTTTATGGAGAAGGGGCAGTGTCCCCAAAATGACCAGGAAAGACTGCACAGGAGAAGAGGGCCTCGCAAGAAGGAAAGAAGAAAGAGGGTTGGCTGGGAAGGCTGGTGTGAGCACAGTGAGCCTGGCTGGGAGGGTCTTCTAGAACCATCAATAAAGCTAACACAGAACAGACATCTCCTATGTGTCAGGTGCCATTCCTGGTCGTCACTCTCTTCAATCCCCACACCAAGCCCACAGTGTGGGCCCTCACACTCCTCAGCTGTGGGAGGTGACTCTGAGGTTCAGAGAGGTTAAAAAATGGGCAGAGGATCCTACAGCAGGATTTGAACACCTGGCTCTGGCTCCTTGTCATTAGCCGTTATCCCTTGTTGTCCAAGCTGTCGCCCACATCTATTATATTTCAGACACCACCCTGAGCCTTTTAGATATAAATTCCGTATTACTAACCACACTGCACAGATAACGAAACTGAGACAAAGGAAGGTCACATGCTATCACTTGGTCACATGGAGAGCCATGGAGCCTGCACCAGGCAGAAGAGGGCCTTGGACGTTCATTCCTGGAATAACATCCCCCACACGTTGGGATTCTCATGAGCATCTGTGGCCTAAGATGCAGAAGACACAGGGAGATGCATATGTCTGGGTGTATTGCAGAGACTGCTCCGGACCAGGCTCTGGCTGGTGCAGGGCAGGAGGTGGGACTGCCTCTTCCATGGCTCCTGTGGCCTAGTTTCTAGGTGACTGCCAGGTAGTGGGACCTGGCAGGCAAGATATAAATATCCCTCAGTGACAGTCAGGCCCTCACTCTGCTGCCACTGTGGATGAAGCACAGCTTCAAGGTCATTGTTGTGGCTGTGGATTCCACTGGCCCAGAAGGTGTCCGTAGAGAAGGAAACCGCACGGTACTGCTGGGATCCCGACTCTAAAGTCCAGGCAGCTCAGAGGGTAGCTTTTCCTTCTGTGGAAGTCAAGTGCTGCCTCCTGTACTTCTCTGTCTCCCACTCGTCTCTGTCTCCCCTGAGCCACCTGAAGCAGATTTTCTTAGTTCCTCTGGGCTCTGTGACCTCCAGGGCTGTAGGTCTCTGGTAGGAGCAGACCTTGGTCGGGCTGCCTTCGGCATCAGTCAGCTTTACCCCCTCCCCCAGCACCTGTCTCTGCCTCTGCCCTCCCTTCCTAAGTGACTTTGGGTTTACTTAGTAAACCTATGTGATGTGTCAAGTTCCTCTGGGATCCCTCTCTCTGGGTAAAGAATATCTGTGTCTGTGCAAGTGTGTGTGTATGTGTGTGCATGTGTGTGTGTGTATGTGTGCATGCATGTATGCAGCATGTGCATTTTGTGACCAAGGCATTTAGAAAACCTCAGCACTCAGTCTGAGAAAGTGGCCTCGTCTGCAGAGTGTCTCTCTAGCATACATGAGGCCCTGGAATCAATCCCCAGTACTGTGGGAACCAGGCTTAGTGAGGCATACCTTTAAGTATTGAGAAGTGGAGGCAGGAGGATCAGAAATTTAAGGTCATCCTTGGTTACATAACTAATTCAAAGACCGTGCCTGAGAACAAGGTTCTGTGGGATCACCCCCACATCAGCTAAAGGCTTTTCAAGTCAGCAGCACTCCAGGGCCAAGCCTCTCCAGGGACAGCCTTTTGTCTTCAGAGCAGGCTCATGTCAAGGAGCTTTGGAAACCCGGCAGAGCTGCCTTTGGGCTGGGAGGACCTCAGCTGAGTGAGCGATTGGAGGGTCAGTGCTGGGGCTCTGGCTGAAGGCAGATGGTCCTGCGGCCCAGGTATCAGAGGCCATAAACCTGAACAGTGAGGCCCAGAGGGACTCGCCCTGAGCTGAGAGCACAGGCCTGGTAGGGCTGGGCTGGCTGTGCCTGTGCCTGTGCCTGTGTTGTCTACCCTGCTGTGAGTATCTGTTTCCACACCCCATGTACACACAGTCACAGAACTTAAAGGAGAAATTAGCACTTCCCAGAGTCCATCACTGCTTGGGTTTCAGGCTGTGACTGTTTTTGCCACCCAGAGGCATTCTGGGAGCACAGGAAAGATGGTGGGGAGCTATTCTTTTATGAAGGAATCGTATGGGGGAAGGTTTCAGCTGGGGTGGTAAAACAACAACTGGTATACCCATGGCCTTATCATCCACTTGCTGGCTCATGGCAGATGGGTGCTGCACAGACTAGCAGGGACAGCAGCTGCCACCTATCCTCAGGCTCACAGCTACGGAAATGTGACTGAAGCTCAAAGCCCAGCACTGGTCTCCAGCCCCCATGTGTTTAGTCCCCTGATCACAGGAGAACCCCATTGCTCTTGTCCCTTCTGACTGAGACAGAAATGCTGATTGCCATATTAGACACGGCAGAGACAGGTGGGTACCATACTGGACTCAGAGGTCAAGAAAGATGCTGAGCTCAATGTGATTTTTAAACCATGAGCTTAAGGTGTGTGCAGAATCAGAGAGCCCCCAATTCTCAGAGACTGACCTCCAACCAGGTCTCAGAGACTCATCATGGATGTCGAAGGAGGGCCTGGTGGACGTCACACCTCCCTGTGAAGGTTACTCACAAGAAGCCTCCGGCTGAGGGCCCTGTGGAAGGTGGGAGGAAGTGGTAAGCAGGGTCAGCCATTCAAAAAGGGAACATGAGCTGTGGAAACACATCGAGACTCCCAAGACGGGGTACTTCATGGGGTAACTGCCCTTGATTGTCTAGAATCCAGAAGACCATTTCTACCAGTCCACACTCTTCACCTTGAAGACCAGAAGCTGTGGCCACCCACCAACTCCAACCCAGAAGGCTCAGAGAGATCTCATACCTGGTCAGAGGAGGTCCCATGCCTGGTCCTGGAATGCAGGCCCACCAATATCTACATACAAGGCAACGAGGAGCTGAGGCTACCTAGTCAGACACCCATGAGTGACTCCCACTCCCCTACAGAAGAATAGCAATGTTAAGGAGTGTTGGTGGCCAGAGAGATGGCTTAGTGGCTAGGGTGCTTGCTGTGTAAGTTTGAAGATCTGAGTTCAATTCCGCAGTGCCTACACAAATGCTGGGTGTGGTCGAGCATCTGTTATCTTAGGTTCTAAGGAACTGAATCGGATCCTCAGAGCACGCTGGCCAGCCAGGCTGGTGAGGACATCAAGCTCCAGATTCAGTAGGACCCCGTCTTAGAAAGATAAAGAAAAATACAGTAATGTGGGATTTAGGGACACTCTTGATGTTGACCCCCACACAGGCACCTACAGGACACTGTACGTACATGTACATATGCATGCATACACACACATAGAAATATATTTATTTATTTAAGAAAGAGACTGAGGCAATTCAGAGCAACGGAACCAGGTGTGAGCTGGACTGTGTTGGCCCTTGACTATTGGCAGAGGTATGTTTGGCTGATGAGGGCTGTGGACTGTCCAGATCAGTCCCTCTCAGGAGTTATCATCACCCTAACGTCATATCATACCCGCATTACAGATGAAGAAAAAAAACATGTCTCCTCAGGATGGAGTGGAGTGACTGAGACTTGAACCCCATCTGCCTGTCTTAAAGCCAGAGGTCTGAGCACCTGTTCTGCTGGCCTAAACAGGGTGGATGCATTCCAGGCCACCCCGAGAGCACGTGAACCATCAGAGCTCTGCTTTGAGGCCGCTGCAGCTCCTCAAGTCCCCTCCTGCCCTGCCCCACCTCTGACCTAGGCAAAGCAGGCAAGGAGGTAAGGCAGAGAGCCAGGGCTCCCCCTCTCCCTTCTGGCCCAGCAGGCTCTGGCTGCACCTTTTTTTTACAAACATCTTTTTTCTCTTTGCTTTCAGTCTAAGCTGTAACTCCCAGGCTGATCCGACACTATCCGCTGACGTTTCAGTCCCAATTCTTTCTAAATTCAGAAGAGAGATTGGCCGCAGCTGGTGCTGTGGGGAGGCGAAGTGGTGGGTGCCATCCGGGCTCTCTTTGTGAGGAACAGGGAAGAACGGGAAGGCCCTAAAATGATGGGAAGGGAAGATGGAGGGTTGATGTCCCAACCACACTTAACCCTAGCCTACCATTACTCTCTGCATGACAACTTTTGTCATGGTGATGACATGCCAAGGACCCATAACCACTGGTTTTATTTGCCAGACTTTGACAGGATTTTGAAGGATCTGTTCCCCATCCTTCCAGTCTTGTAGCCTGTGCCAACTCGGTACTTATCTCTTGTGCGTGCAAATGTGTGATTCAGCTTCCATCAAGCTCCTAAGAGGAGTCATTTATTTTTTATCATTCTCTAGTAATTCCTGGTGTCCGTGACTCTGCAGGCTTTGGTGGTCCATGACCACTGTGATTCCCAGAATACTACCTGGGACTAGAGCCTTTCTTTCATGTGTTTGAAAATTTTTCCACTTACACGGATGAAACAAAAATTTGAAACACCCTGATTCATTAGCGAGCACTGAACGTCCATATGAGCTAGGCCGCCATAAATTCACTGTTGCTGTGCTAACCACTATGGGTTAGGGCCATTACGGGCATTACTTCTTCTGCGCTGCCCATTAAGATAATTATGATCACTTTGCCTTTCTTGGTCCTTGCTATCTTGGAGGCCTATTAAACTCACTGCATTTAATTCATTCCACTGAGCAGCAGCGTCTCCAATCGTAAGATCTAGCTCAAGAAAAAGTGTGGCAATGAAACTCCTCAAATGTGCTGGTGCCCCTCTCATCATTTTGGGCCTAATAGGACAAGTGAAGGCCTGTCTTCTGGACCCTCCCACTGTGGAAGATTAGGTTTTACACAATACACCCACTCTAGCGTTGCGATTTCCCTGAGCCTTAAAATCCATTCATCAACACTAGGTTAAGAGATGCCAGGCATCTCCAACACCTTTCAGTAGGCCATCTTTTGACAAGTGGTTTGTCCAACTAATCAAACCAAATTTTGACACCAACCATTTTGGGGTTTTAATTAATTAAAGATGTAGTCAAGTTGACAACCAAGAATAGCTATCACACATGTAAAAATAGTCAGGAACTCCAGTACCCCCAAAGCTGCACCTGATAACCAGAACCCAGTGAAATCACTTGCTCAAGACAGCAGGACTAGAACTCCAGGATGCCCACTGGGCAGTACGAGAGCAGAGACCAAGAGCAATGCATTGCTGTCACATCTTCAGGGCTGCTAGAGACACCACCTTGATCTGCGCTGCAGCTGGAGAATCTCTCTGCCCCGTCAGGCTGGAGTCTCCCAGGATCCCCAACTGTGAATCAGAGACTAGCATGAGAGACTGGACCCCACCTCTTGCTCTTTCCCTTCCAGACTTCTCACTCATTCCTCATTAAATTTGGACCATTTCTTGGCATTGTCAAGGTCTTGATTTTCTAATTCCAGTCGGATTCTGGCTCTGTCCATTACTGAATGTACCATCCTTTTGGTGTCTCGTCCACTTGACTCAAGCTCTTTCTGCCTAGCTGCTTGGTGGAGTCAGTCAACATTTCCCACCAAGTAGCATGCGTTCATGTGGATGAGGTGCTCGCTGTACATGATGTTGTGGTCTTCATGCCGGAGTGTATCCTGGGAACTCTGAGAAAGTCATTTTTGGAATTCCTTTGAAAAATAATTCATAAACTGCTACAGTTTTTCCAAAGCCAGCAAGAGTTGTCTCTGAGATTCAGACATACAATGGCACATAAAGCCATTCTTGACCCTACTGCTTCTGGCACATCGGGCAATACCAGCTAAGCATCAAGTCCTTTGGACCTGACTGTGTTGGCAATGGTTTTTGGATTCAGAAAATCCATCTTGCCCATGGTGACCCAGAGAGCAGCTGGTGGTGAAATGGATTCTAGCAGAGGACTTTGTAGAATGTGGAGACTAAGGCCGAGCCCAGTTCGCAAAGCAATCTGTGTGAGCAGCCTGGTCTCTGGAGTTCCACTGGTTTTCTTCTCTACATCCTGCCCCGCCACGACCAAGATAACCCTGGCTATTAGTCTATCTACTACTACTACTGATACTACTAATCCTGTCAGGCTGAACTTACTCCTGTAGTTAATCAGATTACCCCATGCCCGCTGCTTCCTGCAACTAAACAGTTGCATAACTGGAAGCTTCACAGTCTCTGACTTTTGGGACCCTTTTCCTCCTACTGCCTTGTGTCTTCCAGCTTTGATGTGAGGCTTTGTGCCTCATCTTCTCGTAGCTTGTTATGTCGTGTTCTGTTGGCAGTCAAGAGACATGGGAAGAATGGGTCTGGGGGAGAGGAGAGGTGCGGAGAGGACATGGAACATTGGATGGAGGAGAAACTGGTCATATTATAACATATGTGAGAAGATAAAATAAGTAAATAAATACATGTAAACTATGGGCGCAGACTCGATTAAATAAATAAGGGTCTGCACTTTGGCTGCAATCCTTCACTATCCCTGCTACATGCCACCCATGTGTCTTTAAGTCCAGTTCATCATTAAAATGCAAATTTTGGGTATAGGATCTACAAGCTGTCTTTTCCAAAGAACTTGTTAAGCTTGTCTGATGATCAATATTGTCCATTCTTCTGTGGATGCAGTTTGTCTGGCCTCAAATAAAGATTTGTGGTTAGGTTTTGTCTTTGTTGGGGTTGTAAGGAGACACCATGGCCACAGCAACTCTTCTAAGAAAAACATCCAATTGAGAGGGCTCACTTATGGTTTCTGAGCTTCAGCCATTATCATCATGGCTAGGAGCACGGCAGTGTGCTGGCAGATGTGTTGCTGGAAAAATAGCTGGGAATCCTATGTCTTGAAGGCAACAGGAAGTTGACTGAGACACTGAGTGGTATCTGAGCATAGGAAACCTCAAAGCCCACCCCCATAATGACACCCACCCACCAACAAGGCCATACCCATTTCAACAAAGCCACACCTCCAAATAGTGCCACTCTCTATGAGATTATGAGGGCCAGTTACAGTCAAACAACCATAGGCTGCATCAATTCGACACAAACTGGAGTCATAATGAAAAAGAATCTCAGCTGAGGAATTGCCCCTATCAGATGAGTCTGTGGGTGTGTCTGTAGGATTTTTTTCATGATAGATGGATGTGGAAGGGGCTCAGTGAATGGTGTCCCCTGTGCTTATAGTACTGGAATCTCTAAGTAAGCATGGTGAGCAAGCATAGTAAAGCAAGCCACTGGGGACGTCCCTAGCCTGTTAATGAGCTGTGTTTAACTTTTGAAAAGCATGTCTTCAGCTTGTCAGGCCAAGGCTCTTCATGAGATCTATAGACCTTTATCTGACAGCTTAGTTTTTCTGTGGAAAGGTGTTGCAATCCTTGGCATTCACTCAGTTCATAATGGACCTTATTTGCTCAAAAGGATCCAAGGAGTCCAAACAAGTGCTTTTCTGCTCCCAAGTGCTGTCTTAGGGAACAACCCTTCACAGCTCCTGTATTTTAGTTATGTTTCTGGTCCCTGAAATAAAGAACTGACAAAAGAAACTTCTGGCCATCTGCGATTGCTTTGGCCTCCATGCCCTTACTTCTCTGCAGAGTCTAGAGGTGGGACTGATGGTTTTATCCTTCTGAGCTCATGGCTGACTCCCTGACCACCAACCCCTACTTTGAGGCCATCCTAGAGCACCAGACACCAGTTATTCATTAACAAAGCTGAAGACGCTTAGACATTCTAAGAGCTTTAAGACCTGACTATCAGCTAGCAGAGTATAAGAATAAACTATCTTACTTATGATTGGACCCCTATCACAGATGGGAAAACAAAGGCTCAGGGCAGAGGAGTCCCTTGACCAGAGTCCTCACTAAGGACAAGTGCACACAGCCCTACAATGGCATGTCTCCTTTGCTGGCAATATCCTACCCATCACTTATAGGCCTGTTGAATGGGCAATCCTTGCCAGAGTCCTGGCTGGATTCAGAACTCCTCTTACCCATTCTGAATGACAGAGAAGAAAAGAGAAACTACTAGAACACTTAACTCTAGCAGGTAGGTGCTGGAGTCCTCCAACCAGCATATCCTGCAAGAAGCTCACCAGCTCCAGCTGGACAGTGGGCAAATCAGCATAGGACCAAACTAGGCCCTCTGAATATGGCAGTTGTATGGCTGGGGCAGACTGCAGGCCCACTGGAAGTGGCACCAGGATTTGTCCCTACTGCTTGTACTGGCTTTTTGGGAACCCATTCTCTTTGGATGGATACCTTGCTTAGCCTAGATATATTAAGGAAGGCCTTGGACCCTCCCCAAAGCAATGTGCCTTGCCCTCTCTGAGGAGGGGGTGGCAGGAGGGTGGAGGGGATGGGAGAAGGGGAGGGAATGGGAACTGGAATAGATGTGCAAAATGGAAAAAGATGGTTTGTTTTCTTTTTCAAAAAATAAAATAAAATAAACAAATTAAAAAACCCCAAAACCCAAAAGGAGCCATCAGCACTTCCCAAGAGCTCTCTGGAGGCTAGGCTTTGTAGCCACTAACCCTGCAAAGTGGCCAGATTTCATAGGTGCCTCAGGCCCTCTCCTTTGTAAATGGGAACTGGTTGGCTTTCAGAAAAGCAGGTGAGTGTGATGTCTTATCATCTTTATCAGCTTGAAGAGATTCTGAGTCACCCAGGAGGGTGCTTCAGGTGTATCTCTAAGGACATTTCTGAGGAGGATTAGAGAAGGGGAGGCCTTCTATTTACTTGGTGTGACAGGACTAACAAGTGCTAGCTCTCGCTCTATTGCGCTTTCCCTCCCTCCCTCCCTCCTTCTCTCTCTCTCTCTCTCTCTCTCTCTGTGTGTGTGTGTGTGTGTGTGTGTGTGTGTGCACGCATGTATACAAGCATTTGCAGAGGCCAGGAGTTGACACTGGGTTTTCTTCCTCAATCACTTCTCCACCCTAATTTTTGAGACAGGGTCTCTCATTTAACTCAAAGTCAGCCATTTGGCTAGACTGGCTCATCAATGATTCCCTGGGATCCTCCAGTGCTGGGGTTATAGGTGTGTGTACTGCCGTGCCATGTTTATTTATTATTTATTTTGATGTGGGAATCTGGACTCAGGTTCCCATGCTTGCATGCAAGCTTCCACTTTACCTACAGAGCCACCCGCCAAGCCCAGGACTAGAGGTTCTGAACCAAGTAGCCAATAGGACCCAAAGCCTACAGGAGCACAGAAGCTGCCGTGACCATGCAGAGATGCCCATTCTCTGCTCGCCACAGTCGAGGAAGGAAGGAGGTGAGTTCCCAGCCATGAGTGAAACCGGCTAGTAGGCAGTGAAGGTGAGGTTGCTCTGTCTGTGAAACTTTGTCCTTCTCTTTACTTGGCTTGCCTGGAGCATGATGGGAGGGAACTGTGGGAGCTCCCCACCGAAGGGGGCTTAGCCGTCCTCAGCTCCACTCTCATTACCCCATCGCGAGAGTGCTGGGCCCACTGACCCCAGTCTGCTGCAGGAGCTTTGCCGGCAGTGTCTGGAGCAGCATGCGGCTTGCCTCTGACAGATGCGCCTGAGCCTCTCAATCCCAGGAGTGATTCTGTCTTATGGATGAGAGCCTGCAACATCTGTACCTGTCGGGTGACAAATCCAGACACATTCTCTGTCTGGTTAGAAACAAATCCTGTCTGATTAGGCCTGAGCACCTTGGCTGCTCATGGGTGCCTTCGGCAAAAACCAAAACTAAACAATAAACAACATCAAACAAACACAAAACCAAAACAAAGCAGAGTCATTCATGCTGAAAAGGGCTGCATGCAGAAGGATCTTGATGTCCTGGCTCCCAAGCACTGAGAGAAGTGGCCATGGGCAGACGGCAATCCCATAGCTAGACAGCCCTGCTGCAAGTCTTTGGAGCTAGCTTGAATTTCCTTGCTCTGGAAATTCAAGACACATGAGAAGGGTTCCCTTGCTCCATCTGTCCCAGTGCCATTCCAGCAGGTGACCGCTCCCCTACAGAAAGTAGGTTCAGGGCGGAAAGATGCCAGTGGGTCTCACCTGCTTCATAACAGTGCTCTGCTGGGCCAGGCCTGACGCATCTCACGCTACCTGACCCTTGCCTGGATGGGGCCTGGAGACCTGGACAATACTTCCCAGCTTCAGCTTACACCTGCCCTCAGGGTGGTACTTTAGATGGAGACTGTGTCTCCTGCAGAAGATAGGATCTGGAGTGATCACCGTTCAACACTGTCCCCAGGCCTCGAGCTGCTCCCTTCCTATGCCGGCTACTAAAGGCACCCAGGAAGGGGAACTCAATTAGGAAATTGCTCCATCAGATTGACCTGTGGCATGTCTGTGGGGCATGTTCTTGTTAGCTGATGTAGGATGGCCCAACCAGCTCTCTCTCTCTCTCTCTCTCTCTCTCTCTCTCTCTCTCTCTCTCTCTCTCTCTGTGTGTGTGTGTGTGTGTGTGTGTGTGTGTGTGTGTGCGTGTGTGTGTGTGTGCAGCAGAAAGCAAATTAGGACAGCCCTCTCCAAAGAGAACACTCAGAATTCCTCTCGCCATCCAAGGCTCTGAACACTTTATCCTGTCAGGACAGTGGCTGTAAGTCCTGCCTCGTGGAATACTTGACAGAGGTTTTATCTCAGGACACAGGCACCTATGAGCTTGAATTAAAAGCATGGGAGCCAGTGCTACCCTGTATCTGGTAATAGTAAGGACAGAAGCATCTTGCTTCAGAGGCAGCAGAGGGTCCAGGAGCCCTCAACAGCCAGGGCTGGGAAGCAGATACCAAGCCTGGGCAGTAAGACCCCTTCTGTGGGTGTCTAAGCCCGGCTGATTTCAGCCTTATTCTTAGCTGTGCAGCTACTTCCGAAAATCTGACTTTTTTGGCCTTTTCATACCTTTAGTTTCTGTTTCAACTAACCGGAGTGAGCTGGGCCTGGAATCCCAGAGGCATGAGAAGCAGAAGCAGGAGTAAAAATGCCTACTCAGAGTGAATTCCAGGCAAAAAACTTAGCTGAGAACCTGTCTCAAGGTTGAAAGTTTACAGAGAGAAGGGCTGTTGATGTGGCTCACTGGTAGAACATTTCCTGGCATGTACAAGACCCCAGGTTCACCACCTCCCCAGTACCCACAAAATTAAAGTGAATCCAAATCAACCTACTACAGAGAGTTCGAAAGCATCCCGAGGCACCACACTCCATCTGAAGCGGGATGAAGGTCTGTGGGTGAAATGAGAGAAACACTGTTGGAGAAGGAAGAGCAAATACCAAGCAAGGAGTTAAGAAGGTGGAGCAAGGAACTGTTGACAGCAGTCGATCCTCGCCGTCAGGGCAGGAGGCTCAGCAGCTGGACCTCAGCAGGCCCTGCTCCCTGCCCTCAGCACGCTCCACCACTGCTGCGCGGCACCTGCTGCAGGTGAGGCCCCTACAGCCGCAGTGCTAGGGTCTGGAAGACAGGGATGCACCCTGCTAGTCACTGCCTTGTATCCTGCTCCAGACTGGGCCCTTCTGCTGCCATAAACATCTAGACATCCACAGATCCCGCTCTCCAGGCTGATGCTCCACCTGGGGGCCGTATGTGCAGAGAACAGGGAGGAGAGGCAAAGGCTAGGACGCTCAGATGAGCAGCACAGAGAGCTGCCATGGCTGCTGCTAGCCTGTCCCCTCTGCAGAACTGTAGTTCCCCCAAAGCCTGTCTCTCCCAGCTCAGAAGCCTCTGTCCTGCCCACACCAGTCATCTCCTTTGCTCTCGTGTCCTCTCTCACCTCCTCCGCGTTTGTCTCAAGTCACTATGCTGAACTTCACCTTCCTTCCCCTCTCCCCACTTCACCATCTACTCTTTGGTCGCCTCTGCCTTCCTCCAGCCAGGACTCCCTGCCCAGCCAACCCCATGTCAGACTGCCCCTCATCAGCTCCATCACATCTCTCAGAGAAGCCAGCCTCTCTCTTGTGTTGAGAAACCAGGAAAGGTGAGTTCCAGCAGGGAGGAGAGGACGCCACAGTCACAAACCAGAGAAAAGCCTAACAGGACCGCACACGTTCAGGGTGTGCACACAACCTTCTCCTCTCTATCTATGCATCTCTGGGCTTCTTTACCCACCCCGTCATGGTCTCTGCCCCTCCAGTTCTGTGGTAAGAAAAGGGGGAGGTAGGGTGGGAACAACTTCCCAGCGTTAACAGCCATTCTGTGCGGGGAACATTATCTTAATTGAGTCTCAACTCGTTCCAAGCCACTTGGCTGGCATAAATAATATATGTTCAATAGGACTGTAAGCCAGAAGGGCCAAATGATGCCACAAGGTACTCAGTGCCCACAGACTGTAGAGCAGCTCCACTTCTCTCTTAATTTGTGGTTCTGCCCACCCTGGCCCACAAATGGACATCTCAAGCTTAGCCCTGCTATGCCATACAAAGAGAAGGAGCTATGCACCAGCCATCCTCTGAGCCATTCCGGAGAGGGTAGGGGAGCCACACAACGAGTCAAGGCAGACTAGCCAGCTGAGCATGAAACAGACTACATCCCCACTTCTACACACACTGGCAGATGTTCTTGGGTTTGTGGCTTTAATACCTAGGGCAGTAAGCATGTGGACACCTGTTCCTCGGGTCCCTGATGTCTTCTCTGTTTTATGCATATAGAGAAAGCTGCTGTTCAGAGAGGCAGGAAATGCTTTGGCATACTGATGCTGTTTGGAGAGCCCTTTCTGGTGCCAGAGGCACCCCCTGTTTGCAGAGCATTCACCTATTAGCAGAGTCCACTGACATTTATTGATCAAAGGCTATGTGCAGCTTATAACACTGTTAGAAAACTCTGCCTCCCAGGTTCGCATATCCCCACCGCTACCCCATCCTCTACCCTGACTGCTCTGCTTACCCACCGTCTGCAACACAGAAATCTCCACCACCCTTATCGTTGGTGACCCCACCCACTACTGTCCTAATTCTGGCTGTGCTCAGAATGCTCTGGTAAGGAGTTCTGAAAGATCGCCTTCACCCTAGGGTTTTCCGGGGTGGTGTGCAGGGTGTTCTGGGGTGGGGGCACACTGTTCAGTTCTGGGGTCTTGTTCATGCAGCTGTGAGGGGCAGATGATTTGGGGACATCTATCTCCTTCTTACAGTGAACACTTGCTGGTTGTATACTGAGTATCTGTGGTGGATGACGGGAGCTGGGGTCATGTTGTGCTTTATTTAACTTTAATAGCTCTGGTGACAAAGCTGAAGCCTACTTGGCCTCCTTTGCTGTGCTACCCAAGCCTTCTGGAAATACACTCCCAGGTCACCTAGTTATGTCTGTAGCAGGTCAGACTCCAAGCCCACAGGACACTAGGATTTCTGGCCCTCAGAAGGGAAAGGGGTGCTAATCCCGGGACTGGGGTCTCATACAATCTCATTTGTCAACAAGAAACTAGAAACCGGCCCATGAGCAGAGAGAAAAATAGACGTTCATGGAGGAGCACGGTCATAGAATACATGTGACATGGAAGCAGGGAATGCTGGGAATGAAAGGGTGCGAGCAGGGGCTGTGCTGGGAGACTGGGGAGGAGAGTGGGATCATCAATCAAGGTTGACATCAAACAAATTAAGGATGTAGGAAACTGCCATGGGGAAACAAGTTATTCTGTATGCTAATTTGAACTTAAAAACTAAAAAATGGAATTTATAGGGGACAACAGGGGTCTGCTTTAGGGTGGGCTGTAGCTGGGGCAGGGGGAAGCCTTTCTGACATGCTCAGATTGGGCAGCCGGCAGGAGTGGTGGAGAAGCTGCTTTGATTCCATGGCTGTTGGGCTGTCTTCTGAGAAGACGGCCTCCTCTTGCTCTCCCCTAGAGCCCAGAGGCTCATTTTGCTGTGTGCCAGTGAGGACTTGGCAGCTCATGAATCTAATTAAGAACAAGTAGGTGACAGGGCACCTTCACAAACACTGACACCTGAGAAGGCTGGGAAACAGAAAAAACAAACATGCAAACAAGTTTCTGAGATGTTGGGCAGGTGACTCCAACGTGGGGACATTTCATGTCTGCTGACCCCAAATTCTGTGCTTTCCCACTGAGCCTCATTGCTGGTGATTCTCAGCCAGGGTGGAAAGAGAACATGAGCTTTGGAGGGTGTTTCTGTGGACACCCTGAAGTTATTTGCAAAATACTGTTAGAGGATCATGTGTGCAGAACATCTGGGGGACAGGTTCTGTGCACTTCTGAGCTACAGCGATGGGGTGGAGATTCTAGGATCCACATGTCCAGTCCCATGGGACCAGAACCCCACTAATGCCTGCCCATTTGTTCAGCAAACGTTTTCAGAACACCAAATACCGTCCCAGAGTTTACTGAGCATCACGCAGCATGCTTGGGGAAGAGAGGAGCAAGCAGCAGGCCATTGCCTTCCTTCAGCTGTCACTCCAGGTGAGTAACTGAAAGACGAGTGAGTCACACACTATCAATGGGAGGGAAGTGTTTGGCTATGACTCTGGAACAGAGGACTCCCCCACCACCACCAGAGAAATTTCTGTCTCTTTCCAGCCCTGGCAGTCTCTACACTACCTCATCTGCTGAGAATAAAGAGCCAGAGAAGCTGAGGTCAGTCAGACCCTCTCCTGTTCCCCACAGCAGGCCCAGCTTCCTTCCTCCCACCAACAGCCCCACAACTCTAGAAAGAACCAGAAGCCTGGTCCATTTTCCCTTCACAGCTGAGCGTGGAACCGAAATCAGTTGTTGTAATGGCCAACTAAATGATGGCCTGATACCCAGATCAATCTTCCTATGAAATAACTCATCATTCAGGCAGATCACAGGGGACGGAAGGAGTGAGACAGCGAGGACGGGAGCTGCTGCACCAAACAGCATGCAAAGAAGGCAGGGTTTGCTGCAATGATGGGACAGAGAGAGGGGCTGAGCCCGGAAGGATGGGGAGAATGGTATCAGATCACTAGACCTCCTTTCCTTAGTCAGCAAGGAGGCTGGGTCTGGGCATCATCTCTGCAGTAAAACACAGGCGAGCCAGCAGCAAACTCTGGGATCCAGAGAAGAAACCTTGCTGTAAGCAGGTCCTGCAGCTTTGAGCAGACAGCGAGCATGCACAAAAGTGTGGGCACGGCTCCCTGGGAAGACTCTAGTCTGTAGAAATAATGAAATGGCATTTGTATGCAGAAAGGAGTAGAGCGAGTGAATTGCAGGGACCACGGGCAACCCTCATGGTGCCTGCATGTGTTTGCCTAGCAGAACTCCTTTGGGAAACTTAAGGCGTGCTGTGGGTAGAGCAGGTCGGAGGGACCTCAGAAGAAGCCATGGTGTCCCAGAATTAGATTAGGGTCCTCTAAAACAACAGAACTAGTAGAATGCATTCATATATTAAAGGGGATACACTAGCGTGCCTGGTGGGAAGTGGTCCAGGCAATCCAACAATGACTGTCTCCCACTGGAAAGCCTGGGAATCGGGTAGTTGCTCATCTATAAGGCTGGATGTCTTAACAGTTCCAACCTGCCATTGGAGGATTCCTGGAGAGATGCTGGTCTTCAATGGATGGAGGAAGGCCAAAGAACGTCGCTCTAATGCCAGTGAAGGAACGCTGTAGCAACAGGATAGAAGGACTTGCCTGTGAGAGTGAGGGCAAGCAGGCAAAAAACGAAGATTCTTCTTCCATGTTCTTTCATCTGGGCTGCCACAGAAGGTACCATCTGGGTCTTCCAGCTTCAAATAATGTGACCAAGGAAAACCCTGAAAAGAGTGCCCAGTGGTTTGCATTTTAGCTGCTTCCAGCTCCATTCAAGTTGACAAGCAAGATTAGCTGTAACAAGTTACTCCCCCCAACACGAATACTCATCTCTTTATGCACCATCCAACAGGCAGCCAGCCTTCTTTACTGTGCTGTTCCCCTCTGTCTCAGCTATGCAGCAACAAAGGGAGTATCAGGGCCAGGATCTAATCCTATGCTGGTCGTGTGGCCATGTGCCGTGAGACCACCTCCTCTATCTTTGTTTTTTTTTTTTTTTTTTTTGATGAATGTTACTGTTTATTTCTGTTAAAAATCTTTCTTTGTTCTTTCTTTTCTTTTTTTTAATTAATTTATTTTTTATTGAAAATTTCCACTTCTTTCCCTCCTCCCACTATCCTCCCCTCCCTTCCCCTCCCCTTCCCTCTCTTGTCCAAGGAGCAGGCAGGGTTCCCTACCCTATAGGAAGTCCAAGGTCCTCCCTGTTTCTGCCAGGTCCAGGAAGGTGAGCATCCAAACAGACTAGGCTCCCACAAAGTCTGTCCATGCAGTAGAATCAAAACCCAGCGCCATTGCCCTTGGCTTCTCTGTCAGCCTCCACTGTCAGCCACATTCAGAGAGTCTGGTTTGATCACATGCTCCATCAGTTCCAGTCCAACTGGCCTTGGTGATCTCATATTAGATCAGTCCCGTTGTCTCAGTGGGTGGATGCACCCCTTGCAGTCCTGACTTCCTTGCTCATGTTCTCCCTCCTTCTGCTCTTCAAATGGACCTTGGGAGCTCAGTCCAGTGCTCCAATGTGGGTCTCTGTCTCTATCTCCATCTATTGCCAGATGAAGGTTCTATGGTGATATGCAAGATATTCATCAGTATGGCTATAGGATAAGGCCAATTCAGGTACCCTCTCCTCTGCTGCCCAAGGAACAAGCTGGGGACATCTCCTTGGACACCTCGGAACCCCTCCAGAGTCAAGTCTCTTGCCAACATTAAAATGGCTCCCTTAATTAAGACATCTACTTCCCTGCTCCCTCATCCCCCTCATCCACCCCTCCTCCATCCCAACCATCCCATTCCCTCAAGCTCTCCCCATCCTCCCCTTCTCCCTTCTCTCTTTCCATCTCCCCTTATCCCCACCCTACCCCCACCCCCATGCTCTCAACCCCTGTCCGGCAATCTTGTCCACTTCCAGTATCCAGGAGGATAATTATATGTTATTCTTTGGGTTCACCTTCTTATTTAGCTTCTCTAAAATCATCAATTATAGGCTCAATGTCCTTTATTAATGGCTAGAATCCACTTATGAGTGAGTACATACCATATTCATCTTTTTGGGTCTGGGTTACCTCACTCAGGATAGTGTTTTCTATTTCCATCCATTTGCATGCAAAATTCAAGATGTCATTGTTTTTTACCGCTGAGTAGAATTCTAAAGTGTATATGTGTCACGCTTTCTTTATCCATTCTTCTATTGAGGGGCACCTAGGTTGTTTCTAGGTTCTGGCTATTACAAATAGTGCCGCTATGATCATAGTTGAACAAATGCTTTTGTGGTATGATTGGGCATCTCTTGGGTATATTCCCAAGAGTGGAATTGCTGGGTCCTGAGGTAGATTGACTCCCAGTTTCCTGAGAAACCTCCACACTGATTTCCAAAGTGGTCGCAAAGTTTGCATTCCCACCAACAATGGATGAGTGTTCCCCTTACTCCACATCCTCTCCAGCATAGGCTATCATTGGTGTTTTTTATTTTAGCTATTCTGACAGGTGTAATCTCAGAGTTGTTTTGATTTGCATTTCCCTGATCGCTAAGGAGGTTGAGCATGACCTTAAGTATCTTTTGGTCATTTGAACTTCTTCTGTTGAGAATTCTCTGTTCAGTTCAGTACCCCATTTTTTAATTGGGTTAATTAGAGTTTTAATGTCTAGTTTCATGAGTTCTTTATATATTTTGGAGATCAGACCTTTGTCTGATGCAGGGTTGGTGAAGATCTTCTCCCAATCAGTAGGATGCCTTTTTGTCTTAATGACAGTGTCCTTTGCTTTACAGAAGCACAGTGATCTTTTTTGACTTAATTATGCTACAATCCAGGCAATAGAAACATCACTGGAGGCCTATTTTGGGAAGGTGGGGTTCTCAAATAGCATTCAGAGTAAAGTACAAAGTTCAGGTTCATCCAAGATGTGTTCAGTGGTATAAGGTAGAGACTCTAAGAGCCACATTCTTCCCATTCCTATTCCAGGCCATTCCAGCATCTGAACCCCAAGATGTTCTATCTGTGGTGTGCCCCCAAAGCCCCACCAGGTAAGAGGATTGGGGGTCCCAGTTGTGGGGTAAGGAAACCAGAGGACAAAAAGCAGGCCTGCTACAGCATGTGAGGTCCAGGAGAGGAAAATCCAGCAAAAGGACCACATCACGTGTTTGAAAGCTTGGGCCTATGACAGAGCAAGCTGGGTCCCCGACGGCCAGGCCGGACACTCTGAGAAGCAAGAAAAGTCCCAGAATTTGACTGCAAGACCCTTTCTCAGTGTAAACAGGGTTTTAAATGGGAGCCTGAGGCTCGGGAGGCAAAACAAAGCTATTCCACCAAATAAATGTACTGCATTAAAGCAGCCAGAAGAGCAATGAATTAAACATGAGGCCCGAGTCAAGGAAAAATGATGATTTATAATTGCTGGAAGCGTGAGACAGCCTAGAAGAGAGGCTGGGGCTCCATAGGGACCTGGTATCCCTACAGAGCTGCAGATGTGCGTGGAGGAGGTTGAAGAGACTGGATGGACTCTTCGAGAAAAGAACAAGCAGGAGAGAAGGGAGGCACCTGCTCTGTGTGAGCTTGGTTAAGTTGCCTGGTGTCTCTGGGCTCCTTTGGTGGAGGTGAGAGACCTGTGTCATCTCTCCTGATTCTGAGGAGGATAAAGGAAGCTGAGGGACAATCGAGAGGTTGTCATCATGACCAGCGCTGCTCTGGCTGGCCTAGCATCCCCACTGCCAGAGGCTCCTAGCTTCCCCAAGTGTCTAGAGGAGTGGGATGGAAGAGAGGGAGCAAAGCAGGACAGGACAGCAGGCTGCACTTGGAACAACTCTGCCCAGACAGGTGCATCTTCTCATGGGCAGCTTAGGGTGGACGTCAGCTCCTGAGGAGGACGGGGAGGCTGGGGAGATGACTCAGCCACCTAGTCCCCTCCCCATCCACTCCTCCTCCATTCAGAAAGGGGCAGGCCTCTTATGAGCTTGAACAAAACATATTACATCAAGTTGAGGCAGAACCAAGCTCCTCCCCTGGCATCAAGACTGAGCAAGGCATCCCAGCATGGGGAACAGGTTCACAAAAAGCCAGGGACGGGTCCTGATCTCACTGCTAGGAGTCTCCCAAACAGACCAAGCTACACAACTGTCACCCACATGCAGAGGGCCTAGGTCAGTCCCACATAGGTTCCTTAGCTGTCCAGAGCTCTTGAGCTCCCATTAGCTCAGGTCAGCTTTCTCAGTGGGTTTCCAATTATGATCTTGATCCCCAGTTGCTCACACAATCTCTCCTCCCTCTCTCTGACTGTACTCCCAGAGCTCAGCCCAGTGCTTGACTGTGGACCACTGCATCTGCTTCCATCAGTTGCTGGATGAAAGTTCTCTGGTGACAATTAGGGTAGTTGCCAGTCTGACTTCACTACTGAAGAAACCAGTTCAGGCACCTTCTCCAGTTGCTACAAGTCTTAGCTGGGGTCATCCTTGTGGATTCCTGGGGGTTTCCCTGGCACCAGGTTTCTCTCTAACCCCAAAATGGCCCATCAAGATATCTTGTTCATTCCTCTCCCCTTCCTTCCTGCCCCCAACCTGCTCAGTTCAATCCTTCATGTCCCCATCCTCCATCCTTTCCTCCTCCTCCCTCTAACCCCAATTTACCCAGGAGATTTTGTCTGTTTCCCCTTCATAGAGAAATTCATGCACCCCTCTTAGGGCCCTCCTAGCTACCTAGCGTCTCTGGGGCTGTAAATTGTAGACTGGTTTTCCATACTTTACTCCTAACATCTGCTTTTGAGTGAGTAAATTCCATGTTTGTCCTTCTGGGCCTGCGTTACCTCACGTGGAATGATTTTTGTCTAGTTCCATCCATTCACCTGCAAATTTCGTGACGTCATTGTATTTTGGTTTTGGTTTTTACAGCTGAGTGGTACTCCATTATGTAAATGTACCACATTTTCTTTATCATTCTTTGGTTGAGAGACATCCAGGTTGTTTCTAGGTTCTGGCTATTACGAATAATGCTGCTATGAACATAATTGAGCAGGTGTCCTTGTGATATGATTGAGCATCCTGTAATCTCAGCATGGGAGAGACCGAGACAGGTGGATCCCTGGGGCTTGCTGGTGAGTCAGTCTAGCTGAATCAGTGAATTCCAGGCCTGTGGGAGAACCTGTCTCAAAAACAAAACTAAAACAAAAAGAAGAGAACAAAAATATGCATGCACACCTATACGCCCAAACACACACACACACACACACACACACACGTGCATGCCTAGGTTTGCTTACTTGAAGGTTAGCATATGTGCTCTGGCCAGTCCAGTAACTCTCTGTCTCTTTATCTTTAAAACCACCATGGCAACAGGAACTCCCCTCCTAGTGAATATAAGTTAAGTTCTGTTCCAGATGGTGCCTAGCACCTGCGGTTGCCAGCTTTCTTAAGTCTCCAATAACACACGTATCAACAGAGTCTCTGGAAGAGAAACCAGGGCTGGCTTTAGAGGAATCCCCAAGGGAGCTTGTTAAAATGCAGATTCTCAATCCCAGTGCTGTGGGCCGGAATTCTGTGCTCTCATAAGCACTCAGGGGATGCTGGGGCTGTGGTCTTGGACCACACATTGCCTAGGGAAAGGTCAGGGGATGGTGCTGATTAGAATCCCTCTGTGGCATCTGCCACCCTCAGCCCAGATGCTCGGCTATTTCTGGAGAGTCTTGGGTCAGCAGGTCTCTTCCTTCCCCTCCACCCTCACCATCCACCCCCACAGAGCTGCTGCTAAGACCCAGAGCCTCTTTCGTGGGAAAAGAGACCATGCATCTATGAGAGGGATGAGCCTTGATTTTAACTGACAGGACTTTATCAGCTCACAGGGAAAACAGCAGAAAGGCTCGGGTGATCTGTCTTGCTGGGATTTCCCTGATGTATTAGAAATGATATGGAAATCCATCCCTTAAGGTCCCAGCAGCTGAGGCAGGGAGAAGGCTGCTGGGAGGGAAAGAGTAGGAAGGCACGGGCAGGTATGGTCTTGGGTAGCTATGCTGGACACCCAAGCTCCTGGCAGTCCCCTTGGAGCAGGAGGCCTGTTTTGCAGAGCCTGGTTTCCAGGGCAGCCTGAGAAATAGCCAGTACCCACACGGATTGGATGCACATCAAAAGCTGTCCATGACTGACTGCCAAGCGAGGGAAGCAAATCGCAGAAAAGCCTAATTCCATCTTTTAAAAGGTACAATCGTCTATATTTGCAAACTCCTGGGGAGGTTAGAAAAATCTCCCTCACACTGTTAGCAACAGTTTATCTCAGGGACAGAGAAGTGGGATGAAAGATTTTTTTCCCACTTTCAATGTTGTAATTTTCTCTATTGTTTGAGTTTGAAAATAATGAGCATGTATTACTCTGGTAATGGGGAAAATGCCATTTTTAGAAAATCTATATTTGAAAGGGGCGAGCGCCAGCCCGACAGACCTCAGCAGGTTTCAGGGGACTTCAGCACAGGCATTCCTTTCTTCATGCCGACCCAGGCCATAGGGTCCAGGGTCCGGGGCACGGGTAACACCTAGTACACACCTAGTGTTTGCTGCTCACGCCTTCGTGACCCAGGGCATCCGTCCTGCTAGGATGTTCCTGACGCGGCCAGGTTGGAAAGATGGCTCAGTTGATAAAGTACTTACTGTGCAAACATGAGGACCTGAGGTGAGCCCCAGTGCCTGAGTAAAAGGCAGATGTGCCAGTGCATGCTTGTGTTCCCGGCAATGGGGAGGAAGAGACGGGGTGCCGGGGGCTTGCTCATCAGCCGGTCTGGCTGAATTGGTTAGCTCTGGCTTCAGTGGGAGGCCCTGCCTCAAAAAAGCAGAGAGCAGAGCATTTAAGGAAGGTGTTCTTGTCAACCTCTAGTTTCTACCACACACATGGACATGTGCACAGATGCACCCACACACATATACATGCACGGATAAATAAATATTAGAAATATCTGCAGATCTGCTGCTTTCTGAAGTGGTAGCAACCTGAGACAGGTCAGTGGACAGAGGGAGAATGGAGTGAGTGGACTGAAGGGTGCCCCAGACCCCTACCATCCTCCGCAGAGAGTGGAATAAAGTATGCCCAGACCTCTACCATCCTCTGCAGAGGGTGGAATCAAGGATGCCCCAGACCCCCCGCCATCCTCCCCAGAGTGTGGGCTGAAGGATGCCCAGACCCCTACCAGCCTTTGTAGGGTAACTCTGAAGCTCTCACTGAACTTCCTCAGACTTACAAAGAAGAGGGACGGAGCCTGGAGCCCCAGCGATGACACAGTTCTGTTCATTCTCCAATCTAATCTGAAAGCTGCCACCCCCTAAACTCTACACTGTATCCACACCTCTGCTCATTCTGTTCCCTTTCTCTAGGGCTCTTCCCCCCCTTCACCTGCTCACTTGAAACTCACTCTTCAAGAATCCTCTAGAACACTTCTAGATCCCTAATGAATGTAGAGCAGGTACCCCATTAGCAGGGGTACTCTTTACCCTTCCATCCTTGGTATTCCCTTTGAGACAGAATGGCATGTGGGGTGAACCGGCGGACAGGGCTCACTCCTTTCTCAATTCCAGCCACCACCAAGCAAATAGTCTATGTTTGTTTGAAGCAGGGTCCCATGTAGCTCAGGCTAGCTTCCAACCTTATGCAGCTGAAGATGACCTTGAACTTCTGAACTTCCTGCCTCTTCCTCTCTAGATGTGGTCCACCACTTCAGGCTTATGCAGTGCTGGGATTGACCCCAGGCCACCCATTGGTAGCCAGGCAACACTCTACCAATGAAGCTACACACCCAGCCTCTTGATCGTGTATTTTTATCTACTGTTTGGCTGGTCATACCTAGAACCTTGCTGGGATTCCCCACTTGGCTCCTTTCTGTCTACATTAAAGAAGGGTGGCAGTGAGGTCCCAGCACCCTCTAGTGACCAGGTGTAGGGTGACAAGAGCGTCCCAGGGAGGCCCAGGAGCATCCTAGAGCCAAGCTGTAAATAAGCTTCCATGTGGATGCCTGAGGGCTGAAGGAAGACCCAAACCTCTCCTCTAATGGAAGGCAAGGCTGTGCAGGACTGTGCCCTGCACTGGGAGCCCCCTTCTCCAGGGCTGGAGAAGGGACGCAGAGGTCCGAGAAAGGCAGGGCTATCAGGGGGTCCTGCTGCCTTCTGCTCACACTTCATAGGATGCCAGAGGACCTGAATCTGGGGAGACTTGCCCTGCCTCCCCCCGACCTCACCGCTCTGCTCTGCCCTATAACTGGGTTCCCAGCAGGGTCTGAGATGCTGATGGGAAACTTTGTGGTGGCCTCTGCAATCTGGGGTGCACACACATGTTTGCATGTGTCCTTCCTGAAGGCCGCCAGGGGGAAGGGCCGGATGGAAACAGCGAGGGAGGGACATTCAGTCCAGGAAGGTGCACGGGGACCAGCAGCTCAGAAAGTGTCCCTGTAGAACACTGAGTGGGATGAGCCACTTTAACATCCCCACACCTCCCTGCTGACCTCCTCCCTTCTCTTCCATCAGAACAGCAGAAAGCTCTGCATGTCTCCACATCCCTTCCAGTTAAAGATACAGAAAGTCCATGTCTCTTTCTATCTTGCAGCCTATTGACCAGGCCCCCACCCTCTGCCTCCTTATCTCTTCTGCTGTCCAGGAACCCAAGCCTCTCCTTCTGGGGATCAAACGTGGGCAATGAACCAAGAAAGCTTTGTGGTCAAGGCTGGCACTGGACTGGGTTGGCTCCCTGGCCCTCCCTGACACTTCTAGTCCTCCAGCCGTACTAGAACTTTCTCTCACATGAGATGCTTCCAGGGGCAGGGGTATCAAGGCATAGAGAAAATAGCAACACCAGAAGTCTGGCTCTTTGCACCTGAGGCGAGATGAGCCCTCAAGCCACAGAAGGCGCCTAGTCTTTACCTTTATTTTAAAATTTCACAAAGGGACTGGAGATATGGCTCAGTGATCAGGAACATGCACTGCTCTTGCAAAAGATCTGAGTTTAGTTCTCAGTATCCACATCAGATGGCTCCTAATGGGCCCCATGCCCCTAATCTGTGTATCTGTGTGCACACACATGTGTGCATATGTGTGTGTTCGTGTGTTTGTGTGTGTTTATGAGTAAGTTTTTTAAAAAGAAGTTTACCATATAGGCAGACCCTGGCCGGCCTCTCCTGCCTCATCTGATTCACGATCTATCAAATGCCCCTTGCCTTTGCACACATCCAAGGCCACACTTTCCTTCTTCTTGTGCATGGCCTTTGATACGGCTAAGGAAGGTCCAGATGTCCAGTGAAAGTTTCACCAACTTTCACCGAAAGTTTGCTTCCTAGAGTCTAGCTTAAATCTCTCTTGGTGCAGTGTAAAGCTATGTCTTCTAGTTCCACCTCCCTCCCCCCTCCCCCACACACACACGAGAACTGAGAAGACCCCTGTCTCCTGCGGCCCTCTAGACTCCCACATCCCCTGAGCTTTTCCTATACCTTCTTTTTTTTTTATTAAAAAAACCACAAAAACCTTTCATCATTTTTCTTATTGGCTCTGGCTCCCCTCCACAACCTCCAAATCCTTCTTAAATATGACAGCTAAAATTAGCTTCCAGGAGCTGGCCAAGTGTTTGTGGGATGCTCGATCCCCGCCTCACATGCCTGATTTCCTCCTTTCTGGATCCCATCCCAACACAGAACCGGCTGGCCTGGCCCTTATTATTCTGGGTCTTCTGTCCTCCTGGACATTAGAGGCCTGGGTTTGACCTCCAGAAGCTTTGCCCTGTGTTCTGAACAAATGGTTTTTCCTTCTGATGACTCAGGACGAGCTGGACTAAGATGTCTGAACTGGTCTAGAGCTGCTCACCTGGCTTCCCCTGCCCTGGGCCAGCAGATGTTTGTGTCCCTTTCTCCACCTGGACCAGCTGGACTGATACCATTAAAGCAGCCCTGGGCTTCCATGAAGGTCTCAGTCCTAAAACAGGAAAGTGGACACCAAAGGAAGGCTGCCAAGGGGCCTGTGGGAGAACAAGAATGAGTCTTGTGGTTCCTGGAGAAATACTTGTAGCCCGGAGCAACTGTATGTGGGTAGTGCCAGTTGGCCGTGCTGTTTAAATAACATTAGGTGGCTGGGGTCAGTTAAAAGAGTGCGTGCCTAGCACACAGGACGCTCAAGCTCTGCATCACCAACTCCGCATAAACCAGATTTGGTGGTGCACACCTATAATCCCGCACCCAGGAGGCAAAGACAGAAGGTCACAGGTTCAAGGTCACCTTTAGCTATCTAGCCTACATAAGTGTGAGACAAGCTTTGCCTATATGAGACTATTTCTCGAAAACATGGCTTCATCTAGAATCAAGTAGAAATGTCAGCTCCCAGCCATCCTTTGTGCCCTCCGCAGGGCACACAGGACGAGCTTTCCCAGCTGCCCCTGCGGTTTGTCCTGAGCCAGGTGGTCTAGCAGGTAGAGCTGAGACCTCAGAAGAGGGTCCTTTGGGAGCCTCGTAAAGCCCAGCCCTGCAACAGAAAAACTCGTGGGTGAGGCTTTGGTACAGACAGCATCTGCAGCACGTCACCAATCACCCAGGAAGGCAGCCGGCCTCTCTAGCCTGACAGGAGCCTGCTGCTATCCATCCAATCCAGGCCACTGGCTCCTGTGCTGCCTCGCTTGCTCAGGGCACCCAACACAAGCAGACAAGCAGTTTTCTGTATGCAGAAGAACAGCTCCAATTCCAGGGAATAAATAAAGTCAGAAACCATAAATAAACCTGCCGGCCTCACACTAGGTGAACAAGCAGCCCCTGGGGAGCTGGGCTCTGCTTCCAAGGAGGTGATTAAATTCCAACCCAAGCACTTTCCTTGCAAACACAGGGCCCTGACTTTGGGGTTTTAGGACTGGGACTGCCTGCAGAGGAAGGATCAGAGTGTCAAACTGTAAAGAACCTATGTCCTATGTAAGGACCATCTGTAGTGGTATTTTAATTAACAAGTCAAGTCCCCTCCTTTGCCTTACATGCAGGCCTTTGACTTAAAAGGCTGAGCCAAGGTGCCCTTCCTGGATGAGGCCAGAGGCCAGGCCTCAGTTTACCAGCTCCATGCTCAGCAACTAAGGAACAAAGGATGATGTGAGTGTGTTAGTGTGTGTATGAGTGTGTGTGAGTATGTGTATGTGTGTGCATGTGTATGAGTGTATATGTATGTGTGTATGAGTGTGTGTGCGTGTATGTGTGTGCATGTGTGTATGTGTGTGGGCATGTGTGTATATGTGTGTGAGCATGTATGAGTGTGTGTAGTGTGTGTGTGCATGTATGTGTGTGTGAGCGTGTGCGTGTATGAGTGTATGTGTGTGCATGTGTATATGTGTGTGTATGAGTGTGTGTATATGTGTGTTTCACGTGCATGTGTGTGTGAGCATGTGCGTGTATGTAATGTGCGTATGTGTGTAGGCATTTGAATGCTATGGTGGACATGTGGCGACCAGAGGAGGCCCTGCAGGAGTCTGTTTTCTCCTTACTCCATGCAGATACCAGATACTGAACTCAGGTTGCCTGCCTTGGAGGCATCACCACCCTCTGAGCCATCTCGCTGGCCCAAGCTCAGAGGTTCTGACCGTGTGGCTTTTCCCACTCAAACAGAATGGCACCACTCCTACCAAAGCACCAAAGAAATCAAGATAATTCATAGAAAACCCTTCCTCTGAAATCCCTGCCCCAAAGACAGCTCCTCTCTCTCTCTCTCTCTCTCTCTCTCTCTCTCTCTCTCTCTCTCTCTCTCTCTCTCTCATATGCTTGAGTCTTTTTAAAAACAATTTAACACAAATTTAATTAAAGGCAACATTTCTAGGCAATATAAAGCTTTGTGAGTTTAGTATGCAGTTCCCTTCAAGTCCCCTTTAAGACAAAGTAGTTGCAATATATATAGATAAGACCCCATTGTGTGTGTGTGTGTGTGTGTGTGTGTATGTCATGGATACATGGACACACAGACATGTACACGGGCACCCCTGCTTTCTCCTTGGGATTTGAACTCAGGTCTTCAGGTTTGCAGAGCAAACATTTTACCTCTTAGCCCCAAGACCCCATCTCGATGATCCTCAGTTTCCCATGCTGAAGACTACTTAGACATGAAGACCTCACATCCCAAACACAGCTTACATGGTCAAGTGGAAGTCAGCCTGTAGTCTGCTACTCAGCCTCTCACGCCATCATTGCTTTCTGTGGAGAACAGGGGCAGTGCACAGCAGTGATTGCGATCAAGGCTAAGTCAGCCCATAGGTGCATGGCTTCGCCCCACGACTCCTAGCAGGGATGTGGCTGGCTGGGCACATCCAAGACCTTGATGGGGATGCTGAAAAGCAGGGTATGTCTTCTAAGACATCAGTCAAGGCACCAGCTCTATTTGCTTTCTTTGAGCCACACTCTCTAACAAATGAGCCGTTCTCTTGGTAGCATCCTGATAGTAAGGCAGTGGGAAGAATTGGAAGTCAGGTCAGTGAGAGGGCTCACTGGGTAGACCAATGCATAGCTAAGCCTGAGGATTTGAGTTTGATCTTCAGGACTGGCATAGAAAAAGGACCAACTCCCACTGCATAGACACACCTTGGCACCCTCTCCCCACACATAAATACACATAAAGAACTAAAAAGCAAGGATGGGTGGGTCTGCAGGTCTGTTTTTCCATGGAACACCCTCTTCATCCTGCACACGTCTTATAGGGTGGATTTTTCCCATATGCACTCCCATGTGCATTTACACAGTTGGGTGGATCATTCCCATAGGCATTCCATGTGCACTTACACACTCGGGTAGATCATTCCCATAGGCATTCCATGTGCATTTACACACTCGGGTAGATCATTCCCATAGGCATTCCATGTGCATTTACACACTTGGGTAGATCATTCCCATAGGCATTCCATGTGCACTTACACACTCGGGTAGATCATTCCCATAGGCATTCCATGTGCATTTACACACTTGGGTAGATCATTCCCATAGGCATTCCATGTGCACTTACACACTTGGGTGGCTCATTACCATATGCACTCCCATGTGCACTTACACACTTGGGTGGTTCTTTCCCATAGGCACTCCATGTGCATTTACACACTTGGGTAGATCATTCCCATAGGCATTCCATGTGCACTTACACACTTGGGTGGCTCATTACCATATGCACTCCCATGTGCACTTACACACTTGGGTGGCTCATTACCATAGGCATTTATACACTTGCACTAATCCCTGAGAACACACAAGTTGTAAGTTCCTGGGCAGGGGGAGCAAACAGAACTTGCTTGCTGCTACCAACACTACAAAGTTTGGACTCTGTGGTTCTGAAGAAACTAAAGACTCTGAAACCATCAGTTACCTTGCCCTTCTCCCCAGAAGCCAAAAAGGCTGTAGGTGAAGAGGAGCCATCCAAGGAAGGGTCCCCGCAGACTCTGGGCCTGTGCTGAAGCCAGCTAAGCATAGGCGAAAGACATAAGCTAGGATGTTGAAGTCACAAGACGGGAGCCATCTTAGCCCTTTCTCCTGCAGACCTGATCTTTTTTTAAGAAAAGTGTTCCTGCAAATGGCTTTACTGATCCTCTGGGGGGACAAAGCAAAATACACACCATCCATAATGAATGAGCCCATTTCCTGTGCAAATCAGGCAGGAGTCAGGACAGATTTGTCCTGCCAATGGCATCAAAGCTGAGCTCTTTTATTTGCAAGACTATCAGCAAGTCAGGGTCTGTTGGTGCAGAGCAGAGGGCACCAGGAGGAGGTCTCCACGGTGAGGGTGCGTGTTATATGTCTGCATGCCTAGGGTCCTTTATACATGTGTATGTGTAAACATTTGGGGGAGAGAAATGGGAATATAGACGCCTTGCTCCAGAGTGGGAGACCCTGATTGCTTCAGTACTCCTGGGGCCTTCCAGGGGTAGGGAGATGGCTCATTCAGCAAGGTGCTCACTGAGCAACCATGAGGCCCCTAGAACAATCCCCAGAACCCATGTAAAATTAGCTGGGAACAATGGTACATGCCTGTCTAGACCCCGGGGCTTAGACGACAATGGGGAGAGAGACAAGGGGATCCCTGGGGTTTGTTGATCAGTAAATGTAGCTGAATCAGAAAATTGCAGGCTCAGTGAGAAACTATCTCAAAAAACTGAGGAAGACATACCACACTGACCTTTGGACTCCATGCATGCCCACAAGCACACGCACCCACTCACATGCTTGAACACAAAGGAGTTAACTCTCCAGCCCTGGCCCACCTGGGACCCAGTTCCACCCCCACCGCATTGTGTGACTCACCTCAGTATAAACTCGCAGTTCCTTCTTTTTTTCTAAGGTCACTGCGTTCCCCACGTTGAGGCCACGGGAGAGTCATCATCTTCCACTCTATCACTCTCACCTCCAGAAGAACCCATGTGGAAAGGTAAGGACACCAGCGGAGAAGCACGGTGGGGTCAGAAGCTTGCACCTCTGCCCCCAAGGCCACCCTAGCATCTCACGGACGGACGTCACCATCACAGACCCACCATTCGGCCGGCTCGAGGAACTTTATGACTATAAAAACAAACATTTCCAGATAAAGTTGCGTTGGGTAGGCTGGAGCAGTTAAAGGGACTCTGCTAGAAGGAACTGGTGGAAAAGAAAAGAAAGTGGGCAACCTCTTTCATCTTGCTGGTTCCCTAGGGCACCTATCTTTCGAAGAGCCAGGTCCCCTACCTGGAAAACTGCCCCCTTGCGGTCAAGTCTAGTAGGACAGAACTCATAATGCCTGCTGCTTCTAGCAGTCCAGGGTACTACAGTCAGCATTCAGAACATAAGGACAGTGTCATTCATTCATTATTCATCTATTCATTCGTCCGTTCGTTCGTCTTCTGGGACAGGAGTCTCATGCACCCCAGACTGGTCTCAAACTCCCTATGTAGCTGAGGATAACCCTGGACTGCTGACCTTCCTGGCTCTGCTTTCTGAGTATTGAGATTACAAAATGTGTGTAACCCCCATGCTCAGTTTATATGGGACTGGAGACTGAACTCAGGACGTCTAGAATGTTAGACTATCTCTCTACGAAGTGAACGATGTCTCCATGAGATTTTATCCCCTCCTCATGAAGAGGAGGCCCTACCAGGTACCAAAACCTGCAAATAATACAGCAAGCTTAAATTAGCTCCAAAAAGAAATAAACAAAGGAATGGTGTCCTCCCCATTCTGGAGATGTGCCCACTCTCTGCTTGGTCTCCAGATGGCCAGGCTTCTATGTCATCCAGACACAGTCTCATTTTGGACTCAGGCCCAGAGGTGGATGTTGTCCTGCCTTCCCCTCCCTCCCTCCAGTCTCCCCTCTGCATGGACAGGTCCCATTCCTCATTCTGGCTTTCCAGTATCCATCTCTAGTAGAAACAAACCATATCATATGTAGAGAGGACACTGTACAGAAGGTTCCAGAAATACTTGTGAGAATGTGTTACCAGTAAAGGACTAAACTCATAACACCGTCTGGGCTTGGGGGCAGAGTTCCAAGGCTCCAGACACCGACAGGAAGGCAGACACCAAGGAATGAGATACAGAGGCCCAACTTCCTACAGCTCCACCCCGGGAGAGCCTAGATTCTAGGACAGCAAGGCATTCTCACTGGGGAAGCTACCCTCTGTCTTTTCGTATACTTCTCCCTGACTCCAGTATTTAGTTTAGATAAAACCAAACTGCTCAGCGTCACCCCCAGGTCTCATAGGACCTGGCCTCTGCCTGGCATCTGGTCCTTTGTCTCACGCTACCCTCATGCCTTTCAGCTGTACCCATACCACCCTCTGCCTGGTGAACTTTGACTTCCCTCTGAGATTCAGCTTCAATACAAGCTCCCTGGGAACTCCGAGTGCCCAGGCAGACACTCCTCTAACTCTCCTTGGTACCTACAGTCACCTTTATGTCTCACAAGAGATGGCTCACACTTACCTAAGACTCACACACTCAGTCTGTGAGCCGATGTGCAGATAGGACAGAAGTTCCCAGATATTTTTGTTCCCTCGCTGCCCACACATGGGAACACATGGGGACACACGGTCTGCAAATGGCAGAGGACCTGGAAAGTTCCTGGGGATGAGGAGTTTGTCGGTCACCAGGGACCCAACACCCTACTGTACAGCACCCATCTTAGCTCCAGAATGCTTGGGTTGGGGGCGCGCACATGCGTGCACACGTCTGTGTCTGTGTACACGTCTGTGAAGGCCAAGGTTACTGCAGATGCCGTTAATTAGGAAGGTGACATCCAACTGATGCTGGTATTTTTTTTTGAGGCAGGGTCTCTCACTAGCCTGGAACTCACCTGATAGGCTAGAGTAACTAACCAGGGAACCCCGAGGATTCTCTCTCTCTGCCTCCTCCAGCCCTGAGATCACAATCATCTACTGCAATGCCCAGCTTTTCCCATGTATCCTGCTCACTGAATCAGACCTCGTGCTTGTGAAGGATGTACTTTACCAGATGAGCCACCTCCAGCCCCAGAATGCCCCCCCATTTCTCTCCCCACATGATAAAACAGAAACTTGCAGTGAGGAGAGGCCTAGCGCCCCTCTGTGTAGCTTCCCTGAAGGGCTCTTCCTAGGCCCCTGCTCCTCCTCCCAGCTGCTGCAGTGAGGTGGAGGTGATGAAGAAAAAGCCCTCTTATTTTGAGACAGCCCGTCCTCTCAGATCTCTCAGGACCAGGCACCATCTTGGAGAGCAAAGTCTCAGAACCGCAGGACCACCTTCAGCATAGCAGAGGGCCCACTGCTTCCCGGCTGTGAGACAGGAGCTGATTCAGAGTGACACACCATTCCCCCCCCCACACACACACACACATCTACTGCCCTCGGACGTGTCTCCCTGTGGGCTGCTGCCTGGTAAGAGTCATCTCTTCAGTACCCTCAATGATCCACCTCCACCTCATGTCCCACCCCGAAACCTCCCCAAACGGCACCTAGGGATCATGCATTTGGAAGTGAGAGTCTCTGGGGTACATTTCAGATTCACATCAGAAGAGTGGCTTTTGTTATCATTTGGTTTCATGAGACAATGATCTCGCATTGTGTTTACACTACCCCAAGTTAGATTTCTATCCCTGCTCTGTCTAGAGAGGGTTTAAAATACAGCCCTACGGGTCCACCCTGAGGTGTGTCTCTCTCAATAAGGTAACCAGCACACAGACTGTGGCAGATGCGTTGGACTCAAGTCCTTCCCTTGCTGGGTTTTTGCCCTTCACCTGTAACCTCGTAGCCCTACAGGTCTACCCCTCTTATTCAGGCTGCTCACAACCTACACCTGTTCTTTACACTGCTAATTTTCATGCTTGGGAAGTCATGGTGCATCTAGCGTGTGTGTGTGTGTGTATGTGTGTGTACGCACACGTGTACACAGGAGGATGTAGAAGGCAAGCAGATGGCCTGGCCCTTAACCTTGAGCTTTGTAGCATAGTTGAACAGTTCCTCAGCCTCACCTTCTTGTTTATGTTTTCATTTTATGAGTTGTGTATTGTCAGGAGAGATGACAGAATCTCTCTAGGTCATCTAGTTAACATGGCCTCAGCTACTGCAGTAAAGAAACCACGCTGATTCTTTAGTCAACTGAACTTCCGCCATGTTTTATTCTTAGCAACATGCCCAGAGACCCAAGCAGATGGCTGAGCAGTGCTGGGGAGGGAGCTTACTAATGGCAGTCACCTTTACCCCAGGTGATGCCTTCTGGGTGGTCTCTAAGCATCCAGGTTGTATCCCAAGTGGTTCTGTAGGTGTGAACTTGATGTGTGAATGTACCGGTAGGTGTCGGGCTGTGCATGTGCTGAGGTCAGAGGACAGCCTCACGTGTCTGCTTTCAGGCTCCGCCCACCTCTTGTTTGAGCCAGTGCCTCTCATCAGCCCAGAACTTTGCTTCATAGCTAGGTTAGCTGGCCCACAAGCTTCTGGGGCTCGTGTTACCCAGCCCCATCTCACCATCACTGGGGTTACAGACTCTACGTGGGTTCTGGAGATCCAGTCTCAGGTCCTCGAGCTTTTACTGAGCTGTCCCCCCAACCATAAGCTGTTTTCCCCAGAGGCAGGTGGGCAATGAAAGAACAAGTCAGACACACTCTGCAGCTAAAGCCCACACAGGATTGAGCAAGGAGGGGGAGGGACCTGTCCAACCATGATCCAATCTAAGGCTCTGACGATCCACTCAACTAACAGCCTGAAGAGCCTCTCTCAGTAAGCTAACCGCACACAGGCTAAGGCAGATGCACCCTTGGGCTCAAGTCCTTACCTGCCTGGCTTCCTGTCCTTCACCTTGTAACCTTGCCCTATCTGGGTGGGGCAAGGTGCTTTGCCTAGTGAATTGTTTGTGATAAGAAAGGACTTGGCACTTTATCCAGCCTCTATGCTCCCCTTCATCTTTGCTCCTGTATTTTCAACAACTTCTCCTCCATGGGTCCTAAGGTTGCCTTGAACTTCTGGTATGAAATAAGCAGCTGAGAAAAATGATTCAGGTCAATGCTGTGAACTTTGGCATCCCTAGGTGCGGGAAGTAAACTATCCCTGCAAAGTACTTAAAACAGTGGAAAATACAGAATGGGTATCGCGAACCAGGAATGTGCCAAATAAGGTAACCAGTCCTTGAAGATTGATGATTAATGTGAAGCCTGGCGAAACAAATACATATTAAACACAGATCCCACGGGTGACAGGGAGGAGTGTGAGTGCTCAACTAAAGTCCGCAAGCCCACAGGAGACATGATACCTTGAGGAAGAGTTATAAGAAATCACAACCCTACAGGGCGGTGGTGGCGCACGCCTTTAGTCCCAGCACTCAGGAGGCAGAGGCAGGCAGATCTCTGAGCTCAAGGCCAGCCTGGGCTACAGAGTGAATTCCAGGACAGCCAGGGCTATTACACAAAGAAACCCTGTCTTGAAAAACCAAAAAACCAAACCAAACAAAATAAACAAATGCAATCACAAACCTGGAAAACACCGGATCCGAAGTGTTTGACTGACACTCCCAGGTTTCAGTTAATCAGAAGGAAATCAGGGCAAGAACAGGAGGATCGCTGCTTGCTGGCTCACTCTCTGCCTTGTTCAGCCAACTTTCTTATACAGCCTGGACCCCCTGCATAGGAAGAGAGCTGCCCACAGTGAGCTGGATCCTCCCACAGAAATCATCAACCAAGTAATCACAGAAAAGACCACAGGTCAATTTGATCAGGGTAATTTCTCAGCTGACGCCCCCTCCTTCCCGGTGACTCTGAGCTGTATTAAACTGACAATAAAAATTCACCAAGACACCCACTATTGCTTATGAGTTTATTCTAAGTGGGCTGTCAATCTCCTGAACAGAAAACCACTGCCTGGGAGAGCAGTCTAATCTGGAGACTTTAAGAAATAGCACAAAGTCTACTTAACGATGTAGGTCAGCACCATGGTCTCTATGGCTGTATTAGTCAGGATTGTCTAGGAGACACAGCCAATAGAATTGCTATATATTAAAGGGGTATATAGATTGCCTTACAACAATGGCTGTCTTACCCACAGTGAGGACCAGAGTCCAGTAACTGCTCAGTCCATGAGGCTGGTGCTGCAGGCCCGGAGATTCCTGGAGAGCTGCTCCTCTTCAGTCCACATTGGAAGCCCAAAGCTGGGTTCCGTTATCAGCGAGGAATATAACAGTTATTATTCCAGAATGTTTAACTATGTAGAGATATATTGCATCTGTTTATGCTGTAGAATATTACTTTAGCTGTGTAAAGGTGAATTATGTTTATTTCTGCTGCATTGGTTTAATTATGAAAAAATGTGTTGCTGTTTCACCTTGACTGCCTAAGGTACCTGATGGGTCTAATAAAAACCTAGAGGCCAATAGCTAGGCAGGAGAGGGACAGGCAGAGAGAATAAACAGAAAAACAAGAAGAAGGAGGAGGAACGAATGAGGGGAAACAAAGACAGAAACCAGACAGCTTACAGACACACAGCTGCTGGGGACGCAGGAAAAGTAGGACATACAGAAAGAAAAAGGGTAAAATTCCCCGAGGAAATGTAGCTAAAGAGAGACAGGTTAAAATAAGAGCTAAGGTAAGGCAGAGCACTCCTGACTAATATGGCAGCGTCTCTGTGTCCTGATTTGAGAGCTGGTTGGTGGCCCCAAGAAAGCAACCTGCCTCAAGCTATGATATGATGTGATGTGATGTGATGATGTGATGTGATGTGATGATGTGATATGATGTGATGTGATGTGGTGATGTGATGTGATGTGATGATGTGATGATGTGATGATGTGATGTGATGTAATGTGATGTGATGATGTAATGATGTGATGTGATGATGTAATGATGTGATGTGATGATGTGATGTGATGTGATGATGTGATGTGATGTGATGATGTGATATGATGTGATGTGATGTGATGATGTGATATGATGTGATGTGATGTGATGATGTGATATGATGTGATGTGATGATGTGATATGATGTGATGTGATGTGATGATGTGATGTGATGTGATGATGTGATATGATGTGATGTGATGTGATGATGTGATATGATGTGATGTGATGTGGTGATGTGATGTGATGTGATGATGTGATGATGTGATGATGTGATGTGATGTAATGTGATGTGATGATGTAATGATGTGATGTGATGATGTGATATGATGTGATGTGATGTGATGTGGTGATGTGATGTGATGTGATGATGTGATGATGTGATGTGATGTAATGTGATGTGATGATGTGATGTGATGATGTAATGATGTGATGTGATGATGTGATATGATGTGATGTGATGTGATGATGTGATATGATGTGATGTGATGTGATGTGATGTGATGTGGTGATGTGATGTGATGTGATGATGTGATGATGTGATGTGATGTGATGATGTGATGTGGTGATGTGATGTGATGTGATGATGTGATGATGTGATGTGATGTGATGATGTGATATGATGTGGTGATGTGATGTGATGTGATGATGTGATGATGTGATGTGATGTGATGATGTGATATGATGTGATGTGATGTGGTGATGTGATGTGATGTGATGATGTGATGATGTGATGATGTGATGTGATGTGATGTGATGATGTGATATGATGTGATGTGATGTGATGTGGTGATGTGATGTGATGTGATGTGATGATGTGATGATGTAATGTGATGTAATGTGATGTGATGATGTAATGATGTGATGTGATGATGTGATATGATGTGATGATGTGATGTAATGTGATGTGATGATGTGATGTGATGTGATGATGTGATATGATGTGATGATGTGATATGATGTGATGTGATGTAATGTGATGTGATGATGTGATATGATGTGATGTGATGTGATGTGGTGATGTGATGTGATGTGATGATGTGATGTGATGTGATGATGTGATGTGATGTGATGATGTGATGTGATGTGATGATGTGATGTAATGTGATGTGATGATGTGATGTGATGTGATGATGTGATATGATGTGATGATGTGATATGATGTGATGTGATGTAATGTGATGTGATGATGTGATGTGATGTGATGTGATATGATATGATGATGTGATGTGATGATGTGATATGATGTGATGTGATGTGATATGATATGATGATGTGATGTGATGATGTGATATGATGTGATGTGATGTGGTGATGTGATGTGATGTGATGATGTGATGATGTGATGTGATGTAATGTGATGTGATGATGTGATGTGATGATGTGATATGATGTGATGTGATGTGATAGATATGATGTGATGTGATAGATGTGATGTGATATGATAGATATGATAAATAAACTTCCCAGCAAGTTCCTGTCTGTCACCTTTTTTCTAGGCTGTTCCAGATGCTGCCCACAGGTAGGGTGGATCTTCCCGCTTCACTTCAGATAATCCGGTCAAGAACTCCCTGTCTTAGGAGCACAGAGGGTTGCGTTTCTGGATTCTGGATCTTGCTGGGATCAGCTGTTGCAATGGCCTTGGACTGCTCACACTCAGGAGTATTTTCCTCCACAGGGGCTGGCAGGAGAGTGCCTACTTTACCTGGGGATAAACCCTACCTGTCTGTCTTCTATGCAGCGTTTATGGTGTCTAATTTGAATCCTTTCTATGAAAATCTCAAGGAGGGAGCAGGGAGCTGAGGGGAAGCAGAGCAAAATCCCAGAGCAGCTGGGTGGGGCTGGGCTTGGAGCTCTCAATGTCTTGTCACTGCAGAGGACAGACAGGGACATCTATCGTCTCTGTCAGGAAGCGCTGGACAGAGACCCTGGAGAGAACCGACCTGACACAGAGCCCAGTCATAAACAGGTTACATCCGAACAGGGCACAGAAAGGCACACGCTGTGGGTGCCTGAGAACTTTGGGGCTCAAAACAGTAGTGCTTTATTTTGATTGAGAATCTGCACCTCGAGGCTGGAGAGGTGGTTCAGCCGTCAAGAGTGTGCAGGGCTCTGGCAGGCACCCTGCCCATGGTCCTAGCCCTTGACCTGTAACCCCAGCTCCAGGGGAACCAGCACCTTCCCTCTTCATGGGCACCAGCACCCATGCCCGTGACCCGCTCCCTTGACCTGTAACCCCAGCTCCAGGGGAACCAGCACCTTCCCTTTTCATGGGCACCTGCACTCACACACAAGCTCACAGGCAGACACAAAAACAGACATGTACATAATTCAAAATAAAATATTTTTTAAATTGGGGGTGGTAGCTTGCCTTTTCTCCACTTGGCATCAATGGGAGACTCTTCTGGAAGGTACATTTCAAAGTGGCTTGGCAGCAAGCCAGGTACTGTGGTCTCTTAGCTAGGTATGGTTCCTATTTGGACTGGGTGGCTACCCTTCCAAAAAGAATGTTCAAGTGCCGGAGACTTTTACTGTCGCCATTCAGAAGTAGTACAATGTCACTTTTCAGCTACATTCGTTGGCACAGTTACAGAATCTGTGTTGTGTCAAGGAAGAAGAGTGTGAGAAGGTTCCAGTGACATCTGAAGAGACCACTGTAGAGGCCAATCCAGAGTCAGGTGACCAAAGGTCACATCATCACTGGACTAGAATCAGTGGCCCTGAGTCGGGCAATATACCAGAGTGAAGATAGAACAGGGTTATTGGGAGATTCTGGAACCCTGGCTTCACTGATTAGTCCTTTATAAGAAACTCGACACTACCCCCCACCCCATCACCACCCTCCCTCCACCTTCTCCCCCTGTCCCCTGCAGCTAGCGAGATGACTCAGCAGCTAAGAGCACTTGCTGCTCTTGCCGAGGGCTTGGTTTGGTTCCCAGAACCCATGGGAGTCCTCACAACTGCCTGTAACTTCCCCTCCAGGGGGCCTGAACCCTCCTCTCAGGCACCTGCTCCCACCTGCACACACTCCCTGATACACACAATTAAACTAAGTCTTTTTTTTAAGTCCTCCTTTCTTTGCCTCAGCCCTCCCATCTATTCAATGGGATAACAATAGCTTGCAAAGGGTGCTTGTGACAATTCAACAGGCAAGAACCGACCACAGCACCTGGTTCATTGCAAGGGGTGATGAGAAGATGACACCCTGCCAGGAGCGAGGCCATTTTCCAGTAATGAGTACTGGGGCACACACCCCTCCAAGCCCTCCTATATCTCATAAATGTGGGTTCAGGCACCAGCATCCCTCAGGCAAGCTGAAACCTGTCTAGGGTGGGAAGGAGCTCAGGAGGCAAGGGATCCCCGGTCTGGTAGGGTATTCTTGGTAGAACAAGGATGGTGGGGGTGGGGTTAATGGCCTCTCCTCATGACCTAGAGGTCCTGCTGTGTTCAGAGGCTCTGGTAAGTGGTTCGAACACTATGACATCTCCCGCGGAGGTGTTCCAGCAGTAAAACAGAGGAGTCTGAGGCCACTTAGAAACAGCGACTGTTTTCTCTTCACTGAGCCTCTCCACACAACATTTAATTAAAACTGCAGGAGCATCCGGGGATGCTAACTGAAGGGCGGAGGGAGGGCTGTGCTGAGTGGCAGGCATTTGTCTGTCTGCGTCTGGGCTGTTCCTCAGAGCCTGGGTATAATCCCTGCAATCCTCTGCCCCAGTTCCGCCCAGGCCGGCTCCAGGTGCTAGTCTCCCGGTCTCTGCCAATGGTCCTAAGGGCCTCAGCCTCACATCACTGAGAAGTCAAACTCAGCCAGCTTCAACATACCTGTGGGCAGTTCTGGGAGCCTAAGATTCCCCATCTGGAAATAAGATTGAAGGATGCATGACAGACGTGTGATGTAGACAAATGAGTTTCTTCCAGAGTTGCCCACTCACCGACCCTGACTCTCCCTGGGTATCCCTGGCCAGCATGGCCAAGGTTGACGCCCAGGGCTTTGAGATCTGCTGGTATTTCTGTCCTCTTGAACATGAGCTTCCAAGGTCAGAGCCACAGAGAGAGTTGGGAAGATGCTGTGTTAGTCGTGTATTACAGCCTTTGCTGGTGGAACCCGTTTAAAAGAACCCGGAGTTCAATTTCTTACAGTGCAAACTTTGTTTCTTATACTCCCCGCTCACTGTATGTATGTGTGTGTGTGAGTATTTATATATGTGCGTATTTGTAAGTGTGTGTGAGGACGTGTTTATAAACACATATGGAGGCCAGAGATTGTCCCTTAGGGTTGTCCACCTAATTTCTTTCCTTCCTTCCTTCCTTCCTTCCTTCCTTCCTTCCTTCCTTCCTTCCTTCCTTCCTTTCTTTCTTTCTCCTCCTCCTCCTCCCCCCCCCTCTCCTCCTCCTCCTCCTCCTCCTCCCCCCCTCTCCTGCTCTTCCTCCTCTTCCTCCTCCTCCTCCTCCTCTTCCTCCTCCTCCTCCTCCTCCTCCTCCTCCTCCTCCTCCTCCTCCTCCTCCTCCTCTTCTTCTTCTTCTTCTTCTTCTTCTTCTTCTTCTTCTTCTTCTTCTTCTTCATTTCTTTTGAGACAGGGTTTCTTTGTAGCTTTGTAGCTTTGGAGTCTGTTCTGGAACTTGCTCTGTAGCCCAGGCTGGCATTGAACTCACGGAGATCTGCCTGCCTCTGCCTCCCAACTGCTGGGATTAAAGGTATGCGCCATCACTGCCCTGTTATATTTTTTCTCACCTTATTTCTTGAGACAGGGTTTCTCACTGGCCTGGGACTTGCTGGTGAGGCTAGACGGGCTAGTCACTGAGCCCTAGATGCTCACCATCTCCAGTGCATCCCCAACACTGGACTCACGAGAGCATATCACTGTGCCCAACCTCCATACCCTGGGAAACTGTGGAGGTGGCAAACTGCCTGTGCAAAATTGTCATCTGAGAAGTGGAGGTCGTGGACCCTCACACTGCCGGTTGCTGAGCTCTAAGGGTGATACACAGGAAGCTGCTTGCCCAGGCCTAGCTCACAGTGAGGAGGGGAGACCCAGCAGGTACTGCAGTTTATGTGTGTACCCAGTTGCTGGCAGTGACCTGGGAGCTGCCGAAGGACTTGAAAAAAAGCAGTGTGAAGCCTGGGGTAGACCCGGGTGTGACACCCAGAGTTTAAGTCTCCTGGGATTAGTCTGAACACCAAAGGGCAAGGCTGGATTTGCAGGAGAGGAAAGTGTGACTTCACAAGAGCTGGGGCTTCTGGGTAGGGCAGTAGAATTCATTGATTTCTCCATTTCACAACTGTTTATTGAGCACCTACTGTATGCAAGGCATGCTAGGAGAAGACACTGGTGAACGAATGAGGACCTTTGTCTCGTGAAATCTTCATTACTGAAAAAAATCACATAGAAATGATACTTCTAAGACCTGGGGAGATGGCCCAGGGAGTTGGAGTACCAGCTGAGCAAGCATGAGGACCTGGGTTTGAATTCCCAGCACTCTTGTAATAAGCACATGCATGCCAGTGCTGTGGAGGTGGAGACTGGAGGATTGCTGGGGATTTCTGGCTGCCAGTCTGGCTTTGAGTTCTTAAAGGAACCCTGCCGTAAGGGATTATGGACCAGAGTGATAGAGCGGGACACCTGATGCCTTCCTGTGGCCTCTGTACCAGCTTGCATGGGCACACATATCTGCACATATACATGGGCATACAACAACAACAAACAACACACACACACACACACACACACACACACACACACCGTGGTGGGAGGGGGGAGTTCTAGGGCCAGCCACCAGGTGGAAATTCTAGGGCCAGCCACCAGGTGGAAATTCTAGGGCCAGCCACCAGGTGGAGCAGTGGCTCTAACCCTGGCTGTGGCTTAGGAGGGCATCCAGACACAGAACCCCAAACCCTGTCCCTAGAATCCATTTGTTTTTAAATGACAGAGTCGCTGCTACTTGTCTGCAGACACAGGCAGGAACTTTGTGTATCTAGGCTTGAGTGTGCGGTGGAGTCTGTAGCTGTCACCTAGTCACTAGAGGACGTGGGAAGTGGTGGATGGAGCAGAGAGTTACAGAGAGTTCCTGGGAGTAGAGTGGAGCCTCCAGGGTCGGATCTAGAAGCCAAGGAACTGAGGTTGGCATGGCCACCATCAGGCAACTTCAGTGGAGATCTATCTTCATCATGGCTGAGACTGTTTAGCAAAGTGAAGACCCAGGAAGTGCCTTGGGCTTTGATGGTGCCCCTCAGTCTTCAGTTCCACAAAGTCAGGCATGAGCATCCATCTGTGCCCTGTCTGGGTAGGAGTTCCTGCCATTTCACCTCAGCCTCGGAGCGGGGCTGTGAGCCAAAAATCTAGCGGGGGAGGCAACCTCCTAGACCTCACGCACTTTCCACTGGACAGTAGCCAGCTAAGACCCCTGTGTGGGGCCCTCTCTGATGAGGCAGGGCCCACCTGCTACACCCCCACCCCAAATCTGAATCCGAATTCTGAGGACTGAGCCTTCTCTTGATTCCAGGAACATAAAATTGTGGCTTCCTGGTTTTGCCAGCCTTTTGCTCCTTCTAACAAATAAGAGCTATGGTTGTGCCTCCCAACCCTGAAGGACTCTAGGTCAGGGAGAGCAGTCCCCTGGAGGCCTGTCTCCGAGGGAGAATGTCCACTTCTCCTGCTTCCTGATTGCATTAAGCTGCCCATACAGACCTCAGGACGAACTTCAGTGGTGCCCTGTGCCTGGGAAGAGGGCACCTGCCACTTGGTAGGGCAGCGTCCTGGCAGATCTGGAACTCAGGGCCCTACAACGCCGATCATTTTCATGCCAGTCAGGAGGGGTAACCTCATATTCCTAATCTTATTTATTCTCCAAAACAATCCAAGTTTTATTCTTTTCTTTTTTAAATATAAGTTTTCCGGTGGCATATCTTAAAGCATACACATCATAAAGTAGTGAAGTATGTAGCAATTTTTGAAGAAAAAAATGTTTTTTTCTTTACTGGCCTCAATATTAGCCCCCCACACCATGAGTATGCAGTAGTCAATTATAATATTACAAATACATTATTTTATTAAATATTTTGTACATATATTATGAAATGATTATATATCGTGCATTTGTAAAGATTTATTTTTATGTACATGTTTGAGTGGCAGTGAATCTGTGAGTGCATAATGTATGTGCAGTACCAGTATAGGCCAGGAGAGGGCGTCAGATCCCCTGTTTGTGTGCTAGGAACCAGATTTGGTCCTGGGCAAAAGTAGCCAGTATTTCTGGACTGCACTCCCAATGTTTAGTTAAAAAATGGAAGGAGTGAGAACATGAGCAAGGAGGTCAAGACCATGAGGGATTCACCCACTGGGACAATTTACCGGAGCTAATGGGAACCCACCAACTCCAACTGGACTGGGAGTGACCGAGCATGGGATCAAACTAGTCCCTCTGAATGTGTTTGACAGTTGGGGCAGACTGAGGGGCCACTGACAGTGGCACTGGGATTTGTCTCTACTGTATGCACTGGCTTTTTGGGATCCTGTTCTCTTTGGATATATACCTTGCTCAACCTAGATGTAGTAGGGAGGGCCTTGGATTTGTGACAGGGCAGGATGCCTTGTCCTCTCTTAGGATTGGAGTGGGGAGAAGTGAGAGGGTGTGGGGAAGGAGTGGGAGGAGAGGATGAAGTGGGAATTTTGATTGGTATTTTTTAAAGTAATATAGTAATAATAATAATAATAATCATAATAGTAGTAGTAGTAGTAATAGTAGCCAGTGCTTTTAGCTGGTGAGCAAGGACTTGAAAGCAGCTGTATTGCTGGGAGGCCAGCCCCAGCACGGGTGACAAATCCTTCACGACAGCTTCATCCCTGGAACTTCCTGCCCAACTTTCAGGCAGTTCTACCAAAGAGTCTCCTCTCCCTAACAACTACTTTCTGTTTTTTTATGTCCTTAGGGAGGGGCCTTCTGAATCTTTCAACTTTCTGAACTTCATACAACCTTGTAAGCTGTATGAGATTCTACAGTTTTTCTGTGTCCCTCTCCTCCCTTCAGGGGGGAAAGAAACAGTTGTTGTATGCAACATTTTATGAAAGACAAAATTTCCTAAGATCTCAGTTCTTGGGGGTCACTGTAAAAAGAAGTGGTAACTGATTGGAACTTTGAGTAATCTGGTCAAAGGTCTTCAATGTCCATATGGTCTCTCAAATGACCACACTATAAAACTGTGTGCTCTGAGCTTTACCCATTACCTTTTGACCCATTTCTTTCTTTCTTCTAAAGTCACTCCATGAATTTCATACATGTGTACAATGTATTTTGAAATCAATGCACACCACACCCTCCAAATCCTCCCAGGCACCCTCCCCATTTTCTCCTCCCAGTGGCAGGAGCTAATCAGTGTACGGCTGCTCTGGTTTGCTTCTCCTTGCTGCGATAAAACACTGAACAAAACCAACTTTGGAAGGAAAGGGTTTATTCCATCTTATGGTTCCAGTCCATCATTGTTGGGGGAGGCTGCTTGTTCATTTCCCAGCCACCCAGACTCCCAAAATAATCACACAGAAATCTGTATTACTTGTAATACTGTTTGGTCAATAGCTTAAGCATATTTCCGGCTAACTCTTGTATCTTAAATTAACCCATTTTTATTAGTCTGTGTATCGCCACATGGTTGTGGCTTACTGGCAAGGTTCTGGTATGCCTGTCTCCTGCAGGCAGCTACATGGCTTCTCTTCGACTCTGCCTACTCTCTCTTCCAGCCTGGCTATATTCTGTAAAGCCTTTAGCCAAAAGCAGTTTCTTTATTAATTAATGGCAATAAAACATGTTCACAGCATATATCACTTCCCACATCCCATCACTGAGAGAAAACAAGTCAGGAACCAAAGAGGAAACAATCAAGAAACATGCTCCACAGACATGACCACAGACTAATCCAATGAAGGTAGTTCCTTAATTGAAGTTCCTTCTTCCCAAGTATGTTGACAACAAAACTAGCCAGAATGAGGGCCACTCACGGGCAGTCTTCCAGCAGCCACTTCTAGGAAAAACATGTAATTTCTTTTGGCTTTGTTCTTCAAGAACATAGCGTGCCTGTTCTTCACTGTAACTCCCTATAACTGTTGTTAACACCATTTATGTTGCAAGGACGGGTGACACCTTTGCTCATGTGCTTCTGAGAAACGGCCTAGGAAGTGTTCTATCATGTCTGCACATTTCCTGATAAAACCTATTTCTGAAAATAAATATCTTCTAAAGAATTTTCATTTTTGAGAATTATATTACGAATAGACTATATTATATTCTTTCATTTTATAACATGTGCGACCCTGCATGATTTCCGACTTCCTAACTCTGCCCCGCGTGCTCCATGCCCACCCTCTGGGACCATGGAAACCTCTCCTGTCCTCTATCAGTGTGGTCCACTGCGGTAACCACACGTGACTCTTGAGCACTTCAAATGAAGCTAGCGTGTGACTGGGGAATGCAGTTTCATTACAGCTAATTATAATCAATGTTAATATAAAATACCACATGTGGCCACCATATTGCATACTGGCACATTCTAAAGCAAATGCCCTGTGAGACTGTTCATGCCTCGTACACAATCCAGGCTCAATAAACATGGGCTCCACACCTTTCTGTCCTTTCCCCAGCTGGCATTCTGTACCCCTTACCCCCCTCCCAAGGTTCTGTGCTGTCCATCCTAATTTCTCTTCTTGGGCATCCTTCCATCCTCCTCTCTCTTTTCTTCCACAGGCCCATCCCTCAATGTCCGTTGGCACCCAGTCATTCTAATCTGCCAACTTAGCTGTCTTGTAAATCAGCCCCAATAATTTGCCATCTGGTCCCAGCCCTAGTGGAGAGCCAAGGCAGCCAGGTGGATTCTGGCTGGAGGTGCTTCTGATAACCAGGCCCATAGGGCAGTCAGGGATGGTCCATCATGCCTAAGGTTGGCATGGCTTGCATGTGCTGCTCAGTGCCAGAAATCGGTGCCAGGCCTGCAGTGGCAGCCAATCACAGGAGCCAGGGGCCTGGAGGGTGAAGAGCAGCCTAGAGCCCAGCTGCAGGTGCCTTGGCGGGCAGCAGATGGATTGAGTGAAGGCAACAGCCAGCAAGAGGCTGCTGGGCAGCATCCCAGGAGCCCTGTGCTTGCTTGGTACCCAGGGCTGCTTACCATCACTGCAGCTGTGAGGTTCATCTGCAACAGGAAAAGGGCATCTCTGAGACATGGTGTTGGGGAGTGAAGTTCCATCCATGCCAGGCCACCTAGAACAACCCTGAAGTAACAGAGCACCACGGCCCAAGGTTTCTATCATGCGGGGTCAGGCCAGACCACAGCAGGAGGTCGCATATTGGCTATCAGTCAGGCGACATCAGGGTCTTGAGCTCAGAGAAGACATAATGTCAACTTAAGTAATGAATGAATGAGTCTTGTGTCCTCCAATCACTTTTGGAACAATCAAGTGTAACAGCTCAGAACCCAAGTTCAAGGTCACGCACCTTTTCCTGGATGCTGCAGGACAAGTGTCTGGTCTCTTTCACCTGAAGATAAGAAGGTCAGAAGGAACTGATGGCTTCCCCTGGGGAGCATCCAAAAATGCTCTAGTTGGGAGATTTTTGATATGCTGTGACAGGAAGTAAGGGGATGGATGGTGCCAGAATGCCAATTTCCTACAGAGATTCTGCTGCTCCTCAGGGAGCTTTCCCGGAAGAAATGCCAATAGTGTCTTGCAAAGTGGGCGGACCTTCCGCCTAGCTCACTGGTCACCGGCCAACCCCTGCCCGACTGGCTAGACCTCTCCTAAGCAGCTGTCCTGGTGGCCACATAACTAATACTTGGAAATTAATAGACACTCTAGGGTTAGTATTTAAGTGCAATATTCCTTGTCACTAAGGCCACTCTGAGATGGGTCCTGTGTGTCTCCCAAAGGTCCCCAGTGGGGCTGGACCTTGGATACTTACGTGGTCCCTGGGGGAGAGATCCTGACCAGAAGGTCCCACCCTGCCCCTCCCATCTCCTTTCCTCATTCCTGTCTTTGGTGCAAGGTAGCCTTTTCCAAGAGCCCAGACAAGGACCATGAGCCTGAAACCTTAGACCTCTGCCCTCCAAGAGTTTAGACTTAACCTGAGCCCAGCTGGAAGGGAGGGCTAAGCCACCATGTGTTCGGACACTGGCTCCAGCTTCCCAGTGTCCCAAGCTGACAGAGCAGCTGTGAATAGCCCGCCTCTAACCTGTCTTTCTCCAGGGTCTCCTGTATCCTAGACTGAACTAGAACTCACTGTGTAAAGTTCAAGACCCTTCTGCCTCTACCTTCACAAGAACTGGGTGTACAGATGTGCACACAGTTTTATGGGGTCACCAATGAAGCCCAACTGAGTTTTTGTGTGTGCTTTTATAGGGCAACTGGGAATGGAGAGGAATTGGGAACTATGGCTGTTCTATACACTTGGCTTCTAACACTCACCCTTGGTGGCCCCACAGACCAGAGCATTCCAGGGCCAGCCAGAAGCCAGGAACAAGGAGGAAGTGTGAGGTGTGAGCCTAGAGGAAGCCAGTTTGGCAGGTCCTGTCCTAACTTTCTCTGGCAGAGTGGCTGGGCTCTGATTCTTCCCTGGGACAGCTTTGAACGCTCTGACAAAGCTGTTGCCTCTGTCCCCACTCCACCCCAATCCCTGCTTGGATGAAACTATGACGGCTGGAGCTGCAGGTGCCGTCCTGCACTCACATGGGGAGAGACTAAGGAAGTCTCAGAATTTGGAGCTCAACTTGAACACCATCAACCGCCTGGAGGCAAAGCAAAGCCCTCTTCAGTAACTCTGATATTAGCCATTCTGGTGGCCGCTGCCAAATGCCCTCTCAAGTGGCCATTGCTGTGGAATTGGTTACACATGGTGTCCTTGGCCAGGACATTTCCTTGTCAGAGGCCACCTGTAGGAACCTACCCACCCACACCACACAGCACAGACCTATCCCAGGAGTGCAAGGGCTGCAGCCCTCAATGGCAAGGAATTAGATAAAGGTGAAGAAGGGCACCCCTGCAGTATTGTGGGTCACCACAATGACACAGGAAGGGCGCCCCTGCAGTGGGTCACCACACAAACACAAGAATGGCGCCCCTGCAGTATTGTGGGTCACCACATAGACACAAGAATGGCGCCCCTGCAGTGGGTCACCACATAGACACAAGAAGGGCACCCCTGTACTATTGTGGGTCACCACACAAACACAGTAAATCTCAGTTTCCCACTGCAGCAGGGAATGTGGCAAAGCACCCTGGCTACTCTTGTTCCCTCTCAGAGAACAACACCAATGTCAAACCTCAGACTTTGCTATGGAAGTATTGGATGATCCAGGGAAGGACTGACCCTCTCTGGGCCTCAGTGGTCCCTCTGTACAACAAGTTAATAAACCTCCTTGGACCATGTGTTGTCTGAGGTGGTGCGCACTCTCTCCTCCATCCCTTCTTCTCTCTTTCTACACATCTTGGAGCCCAGTCCCTGTCTCATCCCCAGGCCAGCACATCAGCCCCAATAAAGGTTTCTTCAGGTGGGGGTGGGGTATCTATTTACTCATCTCTTATTCCAGGGAACAAGGACAGACAACCCCAAGGCTCACATACAGTGCCTGGGGGAGGGCAGAAGCAAGTGTTAATAATAAAGGAAAGCAAGAGAAGGGAAAGACAGAGCCTTCAGGTTGGAAGCCAGATCACATGAAGAAAAGGAGAACCATCATTAAACATATTAATTAAGAAGGAAAGAAGATGGAGTGCCGGGCAGGGGCAGAGGTCAAGTGCGCAGTCAGGGCTAATTAACTGGGGTGACCTTGGTCACAGGTCACCGAAAACAAATGCTCAGCTCTGCCAAGCATCACTGAGGGGCCTGGGACGGGGAGAGGAAGTGCGGAAGGAAGGCCAAGTAGGCTGAAGCATAGGTTGGCATCCTCAGGCTCCCATGGCCTGCTCAGGAGGAAGTGGGCAAGGCTTCTCAGAGCCTGCCTGTGCCGGGTTCTGTGATCCTCGCAGAAATCCATTGTGGAGCAAGTTTCTAGAAGGGGCTAGCAGGAGACTCAGCAGGCACTGAGGGATGGAGCTATGGGAGAGGTTTCTAGAAGCATCTTCTTTGCTCTGAGAGTAGCGGCATGAGATTGCAAAATGGGGTGATGGGGTAAGAGGGGACAAACCTAGCAGGGAGCCCTATGTTTAAAGAACAAGAGACCAGAAAGCATATGGAGAAGCCATGAGCATCCTGCCTGACTCTCTCACCGCCCGCTGGGGATGGAGCTGTGCCATTGCAGGAATCTCCACCCAAGCTTTACCGCAGGCTCCAGGATAGAGAACAGAACTATGCAGGGGTGGCCCCACCGGGGGAGACAGAATCATCCTCAGAGGCTGGCCTTTTGGCTACACTCTGCAGACAGGTCAACCAGGCTGCCAGAGGGTGTGCAGAGGGAGGCCCTGCCATCCCCTCACAGGTCAAGAACTAGAGGAGCAGCTGACCTGCAATCCAGACACCCAGATCCAGGGCCTGGTTCTGCCACTGTAGCAGCCAGAAACCTGAGGTGGCATGCTGGCTTGCGGCTTGCTACCCTCACTATGGTGTCTCACGTGCATAGGAGCCCTTGGGGGCAGCTAGCAGGGCTCCCTGCTTCCAACACAGGGTTGGGTGAGAGGCAGATGTATCCAGAAAGCAGCTTGATATTCACTGGGAAGAGTCCCAGCTTACCTCCTTCCCTCTGCTATTAGTTTGTTAACCCTTCAGTAAATATCTGTTGTCTCCATTCCTAACAGTTGTTATATAGCACTCTATGGAGAGCTGAAATCCCCTTTGCAGCCTGCAGGGAGCGTGCTGAGACCAGGGGCTGTTTCCTGTGTCAGACTAGCTTTCCAGGTTCACTCCTGGGACCCTCCAGCCAACCAGCAAGCCTCAACTCATTCCCCCATCCCTGCCTCCCATCCACTGTATGAATGGAATCAGTACCTGCCTGTCTGCACCCTCCCCCTCCCTCTGCCTGAGTGTCTCTGGCATCCCACAAGCTACAAACTTACCCTTTAATGATGAAAAGTGACTCACCCCTGAAGGCAGAGGACTCCTAACTACAGAATGGAATCCACTTTTTACTAAAATGCAAGAGGGGACACTCTGCCGTTCCCATGAGTAGTGGAGTGTGTAGAGGCAGCCAGCTCAGGCTTCCAGAGATCAGTGAGGGCCTGGGTCCTTAAGTATCTGCCTGGCCCTGAAGCTCTCTAAGCTGCCCTAGCAACCTGGGGAGAATGATCTCTGCAGAGGAGGCAAAATTCCCCTGCTGGTCAAGTTCATCAGTAGTGATAAATGTTATTTATCAATAGTTCTTTTAGTGGGGAGAGGGGACCCCAGACCGCAGTGGGACAGCATGACAAGCTAGGGGTTGAGTGGGAGCGCTTCCACACCCACAGTGGGTGATAGCCTGTCCAAGCACTTCTGCAACCCACTTCTGCAGCTCAGCTCTAACCTCCTGCAGCACAAGTCAAGGAGCTCAAGGCCATCTCATACCCGCACAGCAGGAGCCCTCCAGGACTCTCCAGGGCACAGTTCCACTTCCTAGTTTTTGTTTTGTTTGTTTATTGTTTTTTTATTATTATTATTGCTGTACTAGAAGTTGGATGCAGGACCTCATGTATCCTAGGGAAGCATTGTAACTACTAACCCACATCCTAGCCCTGAGTGCAGGAGGCAAGACCACACCCCCACAGCGTCTGTTCTAGGAGAGGATACAGTCCTAACTAAATAATCATACACAGCATTAGTCAGGCCAGGTGAGCTGTCACAGGTCTGCAGTCCTAGAACTTGGGGAGAAGTGTGGAGTTATCTAACATGGTGGGCCTGACAGAGGTCTGACCCTCCTCAGGGGCTGGAGTCACTGTGACTACCCTGCACTTGCTCTGCTACCTACAGCCATGCCTGGCATATGGCAGGGCAGCTGGAAAGAGGGACCTCTGAGCCTCCTGCTCCCTCAGCCCACAGCTTCCCCAGGCACAGCGTGGAGTGTATGTCTATCCTTGACAGCCAAAGCTTCCTGAGGCTTTGAGGGATCATTTCAACATAATGATTTCTTTTTACGTATGCCTATTGACTTTTCCCCATGTTCCGTTGGGATTTTCCAATATGTAACTAACAGAATGGCGGTCACACCCACTCGAAGCAATGAGGAGCTATGTGAGCAGGGCCAGCAGCTCTATTGTGGGGATCCCAGCCCTTCTTTCTCCTCCCCACAGGTCTCCTAAGAAGACAGGGCACAAACAGAACATAAATTGTGCTGGGCAGATGGCTTGAGGGTTATGAGTGTGGAGACCCCGAATTCTTCCCAGTCCCTGTGCTGGGCAGCTCACAGTGCTCTGTAACTCCAGCTCCAAGGCATCCGGTATCTTCTGGCATCTGCGGCAACTGTACTGTGTGCACACATCCATACACAGACTCATGTAAGTATACATAATTAAAAAAATAAACATAAAAACAAATTAAAACTGGAGCAAGGGGGTGACTCCACTCACAAATTCTGCTGTTATTTGAGAGTGTCAGATACAGCTGTTGAAGCAGGGTGTTCTCCTGTCTCATCTCTGAGCTTCCATTGCCATGGTCAACAATGACAATGAATGTGGGATGTGGGAAAGTGAATGGTGACCCAGGGGTTCATCTGCCTGCTGGGCGCACTGGAAAGCAGAGACCTACATCACCAGGCAGCTCAGATCTGTAACGCTCACCCCGTCTATATTTTATGTGGAAGTGAGGACCCTCATTGCCTTTTCTCATCAAGGAGAAGAGGACATCCACTTTTGACCTACCTCCTGGTGCGTGCCACTTGCTGGCAGAATTCCAAATAGCTGCTGCTTCTCTTTCTCCCCTTTGTCTTTTTTCCTGGGCTCACATTGACCTCTAAAGCATCCCCTGCCTGTCTTTTGCTGGTTGGAAGGGCTGGGTAATTTAGTGACCCAAGACCAGCACTCAGGGCAGGTAGAAACAACCAGACTTCCTGACCTCCAGGGGCAGCAAGTCCAAGGTACAGCTTCCTTCATGCTGGCAAGCATTGTGAAGGTGAGATCTGGCTGATCCCATTCCCCAAGCTCCTCTGGTGTTTCCTGAATCACCTCCCAAATATACTGCTTAAATTTAGGTCCTTGACCCAGAAGAGTCTACAGACATATACACATAATTAAAAATAAAATTGAAAAAGTAGTCCAGAGCTGAAGCTATAGTTCAGCTGGTGCACCGCTTACCTAACAGGCTCAAAACTCAGCCCCACATAAGTATGGTAGCATATGCCTACTAGAGACCTAGCAGCCTGAGAGACGGGGCAGGAAGTTCAGGTCATCCTTAGCTACACAGAAAGTTTGAGACCAGCTTGCATTTCATTACATGACAGCCTAGCGCGCGCGCACACACACACGCACACACAGAGTTTATGGTTGGGACAGAGCTGGCAGGCCCGTTGGTTCTCCTTCACGCAGGCAATGCAGCAGAGACAGGAGTGGAAGGAAGGAAGCCAGAAGCCCAGCCTGTTACTATCTGACTTGCTAACGTTGGATGAGGCACCTCCCCACCCCTACTCTGCCTCTATTCCCTCCTCCCCCTCTGCTTTAATGTCCTTAAAATTCCTTCCTGTCTGTGATCCCAGAGAAACCTCAGAAAAAGCTGCAGCAGGGGGTCAGACTCCACTGAGAGCGGCAGGGTTTTTCCTGGTAGTTCACGTACGCCTGATGACCCTCTCCTGCAACAAGGACCTCCTGCGGTACAGGCAAAAACAGGCTAGAAGTGGTGTGCGACTCTCCTGAGGTCCCAAAGTGGGCAGTGATAGTCCTGGGCTTGGCTGCCTCCCACTGTGACAGGCCCTCTCCCCTGCTGGCCCTTGGCTAAAGAAAGAGAATCTGTGTTTGTTTTTCCGAGACAAAATTTCTCTGTGTAGCCCTGGCTGTCCTGGTATTCTCTCCTTGGAAACTAGGCTGGCCTGAAACTCGGGGTCCACTTGCTTCTGCCTCCCAAGAGCTGGGGAAAAGGTGTGCACCACCATGCCAGGCTGGGGATAGAATCTTTATTCTATTTGCATGTGTGGATAAATAATCATATTTACAGGGTTGTACGTGCATATGTGTCCATGTGTATTTGTAAACATGAATAGCGTGTGTGTGTGTGTGTGTGATCTCAACATGCAGGGCACATACATGTAGTACCTGATAGAGGCCCGGGTCCCCAAGATACCTTGGATAACAGGCTCCCCATCTCCCACCCTCTTCCCTCTTGCTGTTCTTTTTTCTTCTTCACTCCTTCCTCTCTTCATTTCTCTAGGAAGATCAAGCCTAAATTGGTGTTCTTTTGGAAGGAAAACAAAGCTTGCCCTTTCCAAACTCCAAATGCTTTTACCCACTGGAAAATCTATAACAATTAACCAGCTACGCCAGAGAAAGCAAAACCCTGGTCCTGCTGAGACGGCTCCATCCAGGGTGGGATGTTCTTGGTGCTGATTAAAAATTCAGAAGCTCCATCAGCATTTGAGATGAGGTGCAGTATTTTACGAAAGAGATTTAATGGCTCACAATTCAATTTGAACCAAAAAATTCCCCCCAATGACTCCTTGTAACGCCATGCCAAGCCAGGAGTCGATATCCATGGGGCTGGTGAGGAGAGACTATTGATTAGCTGTCTCTACCCATGAGCGTCCTGTGCCAAGGAGGGTGGAGGGAGCTGTGCACCCTTACATGGGTGGCACCTGATCCACTCGACCCCAGTGACTGGCTGCAGTGTCAGCCAGGCCAGGACAAGGAATGGTTAATGCAGGACCTGAGTGTTGACCAAAGTCCCTGGGAGCCACTTGGGACAGATCTAGCTGGAGTCATCTCTACAATAGACACATGATAGAAGCCTCTAAGTCAAGTCCCCCTACAATTTCAAGTCAGATGGCCTCAAGGGCCTATGGGAATGCCTGACTTATAGCTCATTGTATCCAACCTCTTTGGTCTACGAAAGGAACAAGAAGTTAAATGACTTAGACCACCACACTTACTTTTTTTTTTTTTTGGTTTTTCGAGACAGGGTTTCTCATAGCTTTGGAGCGTACCCCGGAACTAGCTCTTGTAGACCAGGCTGGTCTCGAACTCACAGAGATCCGCCTGCCTCTGCCTCCCGAGTGCTGGGATTAAAGGCGTGCCACCACTGCTGAGCCATGTTTACTTTCTTATTCATTCATTTATTTTTGCAAACCTGGAGATGGAACCCAGAGCCTTGCACATGAGAGTGCACTTGTGTGTGAGGGTGTGCTCACACGTGTGTGCACGTGTGTGGAAGCCAGAGTTGACAGCAGGTCTCCTCCTTTACTGTTGCCCATGCCCCGCTTTATTTTTTGACACAGGGTCTCTCACTGCAGCTGAGGCTCTCCGTTTCGGGAAGTGACAGGCAGGGAGCTCCCAAGATATCCCTGTTGCGTTCCCTGCTGCAGGGATGTGGTGGCATGATCCTCTTGCTCTCACAGCACGTGTTCCCAACCCTGGGGTCATTAACCCGGCTCCTCTTCTTTGTGTCAGAAGGATAATAGGCGTATCAGCTGACCAAATACCCCCTGATTCCTCTTTATCAAAACTACCTCCTTAGAGCCCTGCCCCCAAATAAGGCCTCCCCACATCTATGTGGGGAGTTAGGAGAGCCCCCAAATTCTGTAGCACTACAGACAGGACACCTGATGCTCTGAGTCTAGGAAGAACAGTGCTGATATCCTGGATCTGGCTTTCTTTTAATAGAAGAGACGTAGATTTTCTAAAGTTTTCCCTTCAAAAGGGACCATTTGCCAAAATGGTGGCGTCTAGGTGACAGAGAACATCAATTATTGAGCAAAAACATCGCGCTTATGAAATAGTTCTCTGGTATTGAATCCATGGGGTCTTGCAAGAACTCTTAAGAGATGTTGCCCTCAAATTTGGGCCTTTTTTTTTGAGACAAGGATTAACTCTGTAGCCCAGGCTAGCCTTCACGATTCTCCTGCCCCAGCCTATTGAGGGCTGGGATTCCAGCTGTTTTTAAAAAGATGTGGGTGTGTGCAATGTGCAATGCAGGTATCTGCGAAGTTCAAAGGAGGGCGCCGGGTCCCCAGAACGAGAATTATAGGTGCCTTGTAAGCTGCCCGGTGCAGGTGCAGGGAACTGAACCTGGATCCTTAACCACCGAGTTCTTGCTCCTATCCCTAGGATCATTTGAGGAACAGTTAACAAAGAGATGCTTTCTCCGGGCATGGACAGAGCTTGAACCACAGTCTACGGGGAAGGCTGTGGCAGGCTGGTAAGGGTGGGTCTGACGTACATGTCACTGAACTGAGAAACCTACAGGGACTGGTAGGGCAGGACAGAGAATTGAGAGGCATGGGAAGGAGACAGAAAGGAGTATGAAAAAGCACCCAAATCCTACATTTGATGGTTTTAGGGAGAAGGAGGTGAGACAGTCCTACTCAGCTTCACACTGACTTGACCTGAAATCCTTTTCTGAAGCAAACTCAAGATGGAGCTGTGTTCACCCCTGCCTCTGCTACAACATTCTGCAGTCCTCACTATGGATAGACGGGGCACACGTCTGGGCCTTCAGAAGTGAGGAAGCAGAAGTAAACCTGAGGCTTTCTCCTCCCTCTAGTCTCCTCGGGCCTCCTCAGGTACAACATCCAACCTAAAGTCAGAGATGGAAGGAACCCTCCCACCGCTATATCCAACAGGAAGTCAGAATGCGCTAATTCTAGCTGGAAGTCAGACTTGATGGGAGCCCTCGGCCGGATACGAGGTTTGAATACGCAGAGGCAGAGAAAGGTGGTACAGAGATCAGCAGAATAAATGCTAGCTGCTCACTTGCCCCACTTTTCCCAGAGGGCGCCCAGCTCTGCCACAGATCTTGTGGCCGACTTTGCGTCTTGCGCAGGCGCTGGGAAGTGCTGGGTTCTTTGATTGCCTTCTCTACCCCCAGCAGAGGAAATGCATTTAGTAATGTCTCCGATTCTAACATGCTGTGTGGTGATCAAACACCTGTCTGTCTGTATCGTTTTTTAGATCGCGGGTCCCCTTCTGAATCTTCAAAAAGACAAGACTCATTTCACATGTAGGGTGTTTCCAGGGAGCTGACAGAAACCAGGCGCCTTCTCCACACCTGGCCCATTGATCCGCGCGAACCGCTCTAATTAGCACGTTGCGCTATGATTAGGCTTCCAGGGGAAGGGAGCCAAATGCCATTAATTATAGACGTGATCTTGAATTATTCACTTGGACTGTATTTTTTCCTTGATATGCCCCCTTTCGTTCCCCACCAACTTTTTGTCACACCCAAGAAGAGACCCAATTAAGTCTGGAAAAGCAGAAATTTGTTATCTTAATGAGAAGGTAAACTGAAAATTATTCACCTACCTCCTCCAGTGGTCACATTGGTGGTGATCAGGAGGCTGGAGAAGAAGACATGAGATGGTCTCCTTTGTTTTTGTTTTTTCTTTTCTTCTATTCATTTTTAAAAAGCATTTATATACATGTATATACACTCACAGACATGTACTATGATGTACATATGATGATCCGAGGACAATTTGTAAGTGTTCGGTCTCTCCTTCCAACTATATGGATTCTGAAGACTGAAGTCGTGTCAGACTGGACAGCAAGTGCCTTTGACCACTGAGCCATCTTGATGTCCCTTTCTTGCCTTTTCTCTCTGTAGATCTCATGGTGTTATGGCCCCTTCCTTGGTACCCAGCTCATTTTGGATGGGAGCCTACATCTGTGGTGTGGGAGAATTGTCTGCATTCTGTCAATCATGTTATAAATAAACCCTGATTGGCCAGGTAGGAAACATAGGCAGAAAAACCAGACAGGAAGTAGAAATGATGTAATGAGAACAGGAGAATTCTGGGAAGGAGGAAGTTGATTCTTTCCACTCCTGCCTAGACCACCAAAGCAGCAGGATGTGATCTGCTCCACTGAAAAAGGTACTGAGCCACATGGCTAAATAGATCAGAAAAATGGGCTAATCAAGATGTGAGAGTTAGCCAGTGAGAGGCTAGAGCTAATGGGCCAATCAGCTTATAATTTATGGAGACCTATGTGTGATTTTCTTTGGGGCTAAACAGTTGTGGGGTACCAGGTAAGATAGAAAACACAAACAAACAAGCCTGGCTCGTTCATGTTACACGTCCGGATGCCTTAGGCCAGTTCTGCAGAGTAGAAGTAACGTGATCATGTGCAAACTGTGTATTGGGACCAAATCAAGGAGCAGTTCAGCCCGGGTCTCAGGTGAGTTCAGGGGGTCTCAGGTGAGAGCCCGCTGGAACTCTGGGCACCTGCTGCTCCCCAGCCTTTGGAAGCATTAGGATGGGCACTTTGAGACATGCACAGCCATCATCCCTGCCCACAGCTGGTGCCTGCTCAGTAAGTGTGGGCCTGGCCACTCCAGGATCTGCCCTTGGGAAATGAAGTGGGCAGGTCTCAGAGACGGGGACCTAAAGGGATGTTCATTATGAGCCCCCAGCATCCACGAATGGGAGAAAAATGGCAAGAACTCAGGCAGTAGAGGAAAAGGGAGTAGCCATGTTTCTTCAGGTCTCTAAACCTCAGTACTCTGTTGGGTAGGCTGTAGGGGTCTCACCATGAAGACCCAGCCTGAGTCCTGAGGGGTGGCAGAGACACCGGGAAATTCTGTTGGACTTTTGTACCAGTATCAGAAACTGGTCTAAAGGGAGTACTAACGGACAAAAGCAAATTGTGAGGAAGTCTTAATAAAATATAGAAACGTGTGGTTTAATCATAATTACTGGAAGAGCCGGACAACAAAGAGGAGAGAGAGCTGAAACACAGGTTGGCATCCGGGTGACTAAGAAAAGCTTAGGGGTTTTGAGCGTGTATTGGGGTTTGTATTTCATGAAAATTCTCTCCTACCTGCTTACTTATGTGATCCTTTAAATAGGACCCTGGGGTCTCAGGAAACTTTCAGTTTAAGGTGAAGACCACTGAGGCTCAGGAAGGTGTGTGAGATTAACTTGCTCAAAAGTTTAGGTACCCGATGAGAAGTCTGGAAGGTCAACATCAGGCTCCCTCCAAAGCCTGATCCAAGTATACTAGGAGCTGATATTTATTTTTGTTGTTTTTTTTCTTGATTTTTTAAGTTTATTTTATTTCTATGTATTTGTGTTTTTCTGCATGTGTGTATAGGCACCATTTGTGTACCTTTTTCCACAAGGAAGTCAGAAGAGGGTGTCAAATCTCCTGCAACTGGATTATGTATGGTCTACACCTGAGACAGATCAGTGGGTCAAGGTGACTGCTGCCAAGCCTCATGACAGGAGCTCAATTTCCAGAACACATTAGTGAGAGGGAAAAAGTGACTCTGGAAAGCTTTGCTCTGACCTCCACACTCCCCTGGCACATGCACACCTGCCCCAGCTCTCAACACGCACAGACACATACAAGCACAAGCACGCGCACACAAGCACACACATGCATACACATGTATGCATGCAGACACATACACACATAAACGCACTCACAGACACATGCACACACACATGCACGCACAAACACACACATGCGCAGACACATGCATGCATGCACACATGCAAGACACACACACATACACGCACAGTAGGTAATATGGTAGAAAGGAGTTTACTGTAGGTTTGTAGGCAGTTACTTAAGAAAACAGAAACAAGCAGAGGACCTGTCTATCAAGAGGGGTTCCAGGAAATGGGGTACTACCAAGTCTCTAGTGTAGGAGCTTCTTAAAGGACTGATTGGGTCAAGGCACGTGGAGATGAGCTTGTTCATCCACTTGGCCCGGCTATGAGGTGTGCAGGTGCCTCTTAGGCTCTGTTATGCCTTCAAAGACAGCTTCTGGGCAGTGCTACCCTAGGTGGGATGAAAGGGGAAGAAAAATGACAGAAAGCCTGAGCAGGAACCGCCCCTTCTTACGTGACTGACCTCCAGGCAGGAGACCAAGGACTTCTCTGGCATCCAGCCAAGGACCAGACTTAGAGTGATGCTTGCGAGGTTCCTGCCCCGAGCTGCCTGGCCAATTTTCATCTCCTTTTCTCACCATGCTGGGAGAGAGCATCAGGACCTGTGATGGTGAGAACAGGCTTTCTTGGCTCCATGTACGACACACTTCAACACAATGTCACAAGAAAAAATGACGGAAAACACAGTTCCAAAAGCTTTTCCAAATGACAGCCGCTTCACTGAAGGTCCTCCGAGGCAGGGGAGAAGGCGGTGGGTGTGGCATTTCATATCAGAGAGCAGAACTTGCCAAGAGGCTTCTTGACACCTCCCTCCTTCTGGAAAATGTTCTCCAGTTCCATCTGTATTGTTCAAAATTCTGACACTTTCACTTCTTCACATCCTCCCCAGTGCCACTGTTGGTGGCATCTATCCCAGTGTTCTTCCCCCACCTGCTACCCAGGATCCCCTTCCCCTATTACCCAGGACCAGCAAAACAGATGCTGGCCACCATGCAGCACAAATACCTTCCAAAGTGGGGGCAGATGTGATCTTTTAATAACTTGGCTCCTGTCACAGCCGTAGAGCAGTCATAGACAAATGACCAAGACCAATGAAGTTCTGGCGCTGGGGAGAAGAAGTCATGGACACTCTGAGCAAAGATGGAACTGGAAGATGGAACCTCTGGGAAAACGAAGAGTATCTTATGGGTTGTGTGCTGTATCACCGTGCAAGGAAGGGTATCATGTCTTGGGAAAAGCACCTAGAGAAGGAGCTCCTGATATCAGAGGGCTCTGGCTACCCTTTTGGTGTGTTGTGGGATCCTCAGAGCAACCTGAGCTCTCTCTGACCTTGGATTGGCTTTCTTTACTGGAAAAGAGTTCTCTGAGGACTCAGAGGTCTTCGTCAGCAAGGTCCCCTCATCGGAAGTCAGTTTAGTCTCCTGTGATATGTGAGGTCAGGTTTTTCAAACTGTAATGAGCTTGGGAACATGTGAAGAGAGGGTGGATGCCTCGCTGGGAAAGTGCTTGCCACGCATGTGTGAGGACCAGAGTCTGGGTCCCTGGAACCCATGTGATAGCTCTACAGTGTGGCTGTTGAGTTGTAACCCTAGAACTTGGGAGGCTAGCTGGCCAGAATCTGTGAGCTCTGGGTTCAAAGAGGCTTTGCCTTTATAAATAAAGTGGAGAGCAAGCAAAGATACCAGCATCAACTTTAGGCCTATACACACATATTCACATGTGCACCCTACCCATGCATATGCATATGCACACCACATACACATACATGAATAGCAGGAAAGAAGGAAGGAAGGATAGATGGATCAATGGATCGATAGGTCTGACAAACTTCTGGGTCACTAGCTGTCCCAGGAATGGGCACATCAGTCCTCAGAGGCAAGACAGGGCCTGGAGTCTGGATTTAAATGAGGGATCAGGGCTTTCGCTGAGGTAGCCATCACATCTGAGCAACTCTAAGATGTCTTGATTCTAAGACTTTCTGGGAAGCTGTGAAGAGCAAAACTTCTGACCTCTTCTGTTGGAGATTCTGGCCAAACCATAGCCTAGGTTAGTGCGTCTCAGAATGGGTTCCCAGGGGTACTTGGGGTGTGTGGCTGCTTAGATTGGAATCATTCAAACTGATGCTTGACTCTAAACTGCCCTGTGAGGTAGGAAGAGGCTTGTGAACCCCTCTTCCGGGCATGAGCGGCCACTCTACCCTGGAACTCTCAGGAGGTGTGAGCTACAGGAGACCTGTACAGGATGGGGCCCATTAATGTGCCTGTACGAAAGGGGAAGAGGCTCTGCAGCTGATATATATGGGGCCTAGGAGAGAGATTGTTTATCCTGAGGTAGCTGCCAGTAAGTCTCCCCACCTCCTGTGCTCCAACTCGCTGGCTCAAGCTGCATGTGGGTGGGGTCATTTCTTCCTTTTTGTCCTTGGTGCTCTATCAGCTGTGAGTGGGGAGTTGTTCCTGATATCTCCTCAGAAAAGTTCATGCAAAGGGACAGAAACTTCACCCCACTAGGATGGCCAGAGGAGTTCGGGGGGAGGGGGGGCGGGCAGGGGTCTTTAGGATCAGGACAGAGTCAGATAGGGCCAGCAGAGTGGAAACCCCGTGACTGAGCCCTGGTTTCTTTGAGAGGAGAGAGTCCAGGACCCACACTACACACCACGTTCCCTGTCTCCTCCATGCCCTTCCACACCTTAGGAGGCTGTCTGTAGGAAGATTAATACCAGATTCAGCCACTAGAGCTTCAACTAGAACTGTGAGCCAAAGCCAAGCTCTTATCTAGACTTCTCTGGAAATGGGAGTCATTATATCAATCTTTCTGGTCAAAGCCCATGTATAATAACAATTATACACTTTGTGCAGAGACAGTGGGTAGTTGTGGATACGAATTCCACAAGAGTGTATTTAAGGTTTGGAGAGTTGGCTTAGTGTTTAACTGGCTCTATTCCCAGCATCGTGAAGCAGCTCACAACCATCTGTAACTCCAGTCCCAGGAAATCCAATGTCCTCTTCTAATTTCTGTGGACACCAGGCATGCATGAGGTCCATAGACATACTGAAAGACCCCCGGAGTGGATAGACTCTCACTCAAGTCTCGGGATAACACAACCCCCTCCCAGGAACTCACGAGAGACCGTCCTTGCTACAATCCCACGAGGTTTATTGACAGGGACCAGCACGCTGGGGCTGAGACTCATTTCCCACACAGAGGTAGAATTCGACCCTGAGTAGCTGGGAGAAGGGGTATTTAAGGGAAGAAACCACAACCCAATAACCCAAAGGGGGTAGGGAGGACATCACTGAAAAATTTCAAAAATACCAGTGATAATCACAAGGGGGTAACTCCCTGTTTCTCAAGATTGTTCTCATGATTATAATCTAACTTTATGGTCAGCTAGTTCCTGGAACAGAGTCACTGAACCGGCTAACCTAGATTTTTAGCTCTACTCTTCCTACTAGAGATTTTTGGCTCTACTCTTCCTAACCCTTCAATACCATGAAGAGAAAGCATTGTAATAAATCTGAAACAATTTTTAAAAATAAATGTATTAATACCAGGGCTGAGGATGTAACTCAGTTGGTAGATTATTTTCCCAGAATGCCCAGAATTTGATTCCAGAGCCACATGACCTTAGCTGGACTAGTGTGTCGTAAAAATGGACAGGATGCAGCTGAGGATTCTGGTATTTGTGGTTATGTTAGTTTTCAATGTCGACGAGACAACCTGAAACTACTCAGGAAGAAACTCTTGGTGAAGAACTATTCAGATGAGGCTGGCCCAGGCTTTGAGGATTGTCTCTATGGGCAAATTGAGGTGGCAAGGCCACCCAGCACGCAGGCAGCACCGTCTCCTCAGATGGGGTCTGAGCTGTATGAAGTGTGAAGAACGCTAGCTGGGCGCAAGCATAAAAAGGCAGCGTGCTGTGTGTGTGTTTCTCTCTCGTGTCGGTTTGAATGAGAAAACCGCCTCACACTTTCAAGCATGAAAGCCTGGTCCCCAGGTGGTGACCCTGTCTGGGAAGTTTAGGCTGTACAGCCTTCATGGAGAAGTATGTCCCCGGGGTGGGCTTTGTGGTAAAAAGCCTTGCCTCCTTCCAGTCTGCTCCGTCTGCCTCCTGCTGTGGCTGACCTTGTGAGCTGCCACGCTTCCCCCATAAGGGATTCTCATCCTTCTGTCCTCCATAAACCCCCTTGATCGTGGTGTTCCATCACAGCAACAGCAAAGTGACAGGTACCCTGCTCTTGACTGTGGATGTCACATGACTAGCTCCTGCCTTGATTCCAGGAAGTCAAGGGCTCTGACCTGGAACTGTAGCCACATAAACCCTTTCCCCCATGGCGTTGCTTCTGGCCAGGAGATTTTTTTACAGCAAAAGATATGGATCTAGAACATGGAACCTGCCCACTGTAGGTTTTTCCCAGTCCGACCAATCAGATGCATGCTTAAGTAGTGGGTCTTTGGACTTAGTGCGTAGGCTGTCCCTGACTTGCCTTTGGGTAACCAGGACAGGCATTCGGATCTCACTGTTCTAAACCAGGAGCTCCCCACATGCACATGGATGCAGCCCTTCAAGACAGCCTCTGAGTACTGCTCTGAAGAGTCAGACCTATGGAAAAACCTCCCGCACCCAGAATGGGGCCTGCTCAGTAGGGTCTGCTCCTTTTATTAATTCATCCCCTCCAGCCGACATCTCATTTTCTCACAGGCAGCCTGTGGAGCCTGGCGCCTTGCCCTCCCAATTCACCTTCTCCTTTCCTCCCTGCCAGGCAAGAATAACAAGGAGATTAGAACAGCTGTCAGGCCTACAAGTCTTTGGGAAAATGAGCCTCAGCCTGCTGTTGCCCAATTGAATACCCTGTGTGGGCAGGGGCCCACCCATCATCTCAGGAGTGCCAGGGAGGGAGGGTGGGATCCTGCTCCTCTGCCCATGTCCTTCCAAACAGCTTCAGGAGCTTCCCATCCCTATGTTTTTTTCATAGCTTGTCTGAAATTCCATCCGTGTGGCATCCTTTCGGCATCTTACTGCTACACATGCTTCATTCATTCACTCATTCATTCATTCATTCATTCAGTGACTGAGAGCTTTCTGATATTGAGGACTCTGGTAGCTTCACATCATCCCTGCCCCTACTCACTCCGGGGGGAAAAAATTCCCTTATTTTTAAAGCCTTAGCAGGTGGAGCATGAATCCAGCAGCTGCAATCATGAGGGGAGCTCATATGTAGAAATATATATATATATATTATACTCACTGTGTAGCAGACATGATTAAGGACCTGGGTATCTGCAAATCCAAGACATAAAAATCCCTGCCCCCATGGAGCTTCCAGTGTAGCATGGGAGGAAGGAACACGATCATATACATGGTGTGCCTATGAGTACTGGGGCTCCGAAGAAAAGGAAGCAGGATTGGAGGCTAGGAAGTAGTGTGGTGGGAGGTGGCTACTGTTTAATACCGAGTAGTAGAGAAGATCTTTTCATCAAAGACAAAGTGAAGATGTGAGGAAAGAGGAATCCTCATTCATTGCTGATATGAGTGCATACTAGTATGGCCATTGTGGAAATCTGTGTGGAGAGTTCTCCAAAAGTTTTTTAAGGGGGAAGGGGGGAGCAATACAATTCCTGGGCATATACCTAAAGGACTTTATCCTATCACAGAGATTATGTATAATTAGGATTGTTGATGCTCTATTCACAATAACAGAGAAGTAGATAAAGACTTATGACCGGATTTTTAAAAAATGGATGAATGGATAAAGAAAATGTGGTACATATATACAATGTATTTATATTCAGCTGTAAAGAAGAAATCAATCATGGAATTTGCAGGAGAATGGGTGGCTATGGAAAGTATACTACCAAACAAGATGATCCAAATTCAGAAAAACAGAAACCATATGACCTCCCTCTTATGTGGGTCCTTACCTGCGATATGTACATGTGTGTTTACAAAGGATGGATAAGGCCTAAAAAGCTTGAAAAGAGACCAGGAAAGGGTAAAAGTAGATGAGGAAGAAGGATGGGAATAAGGCAGAAGGACACACAAGAAGTAAAAGAAAAACGAGACCCGATGGGGGAGGCTATATGGGAGAAAAATAGAAGTAATGGGAGATGGGGGAGAGAAAGAGGAGAAACAGAAAATGCAATAATTATGTCGGATGATATCAAAATGACATGCTGATTTTTAAAACATAAGGGGCTGGACTGGTTAAGAGCTCTTCCTGCTCTTGCAGAGGACCTGTGTCTGATTTCCAGCACCCACAGTGGGCAGCTCACAACCTACTGTAATTCCATCCAGGAGATCCAACACCCTTTGTGATGGCTATTCTTGGTTGTCACCTTGACTGTATCTGGAATGAACTATAATCCAGAAATGGAGGGCACACTTGTAATCCAGATCTTGAGGGAGGACAACATGCCTTTGATATGGACTCTGAGGTTGGAAGACACACCGCTAATCTTCAATCTGGGCCATGCCTTTTGCTGGAAGCCTATATCAGGACAATGGAAGAAAGAAGAGTTCGCTTTTCTTTGCCTGCTGGTCTTCACCTTGTCAGCACATTCAGAAGACCAACTGTGACGTCCAGCCTCGTGGGACTGAGAAGCTACTAGATTCTTGGGCTTTCCAGTCACAGCTAGCCTTTGTTGAACTGCAACCTGTAAATCATTCCAATAAATTTGTATATATACATAATCCAATAAATATGTATATATACATAGGTATGTGTATATATATATAGAGAGAGAGAGGGGGTGGAGCGAGAGAGAGGGAGAGGGAGAGGGAGAGGGAGAGAGGGAGAGAGAGAGAGAGAGAGAGAGAGAGAGAGAGAGAGAGAGAGAGAGAGAGATTCATTCCACAAGCTCCCCAAGGAGCTTCTGGGCTTTCCGAGGCAGGAGGCAAGGGCTGAAATGTCAGATTTTGTCAGCTGTTTGTAAAGTGCGGTCACTATGCAGATCTATGCAGATCACACTTCTATGTGGCATATGTCACAGACGTGAAAGGTCACATCTGGATGTCATCTGGGTCTCCAGTGTGCATGTGTCACGGAAGTGTCATGTCCTGATTTGTATCTCCTCGCAGCTCTGCACTCAGGACCTACTCTTGGCAGTTTAAAATCCACCGTGCAACCGTGTGAACAGTGCTTACACACTCGAGTGCACATGCTCCCAGCTCCCTGCTTCTCACTCAACCCCGTCCTTTCCTAGAGCTGCCTCTCCTATTTTGCTGTTTCTTTCTGTCTGCACTTCTTAAGCCAGCACCTTGTTCCCACAGTTCATTCTGGGAGTCAGCCACAGCTTCTTCAAGCACCCAGTGCTATGCAAAAGGGATCAGGATAATGAGGGGATGGGGTCCCTTAAAGGTCTCCAAGCTGTCAGGTAGACATGGTGACCGTCATCTCAATGATGAGTACATATACTGACTTCTCAGGGACTGTAGTGTGTCCAGCCAAGTGTTGGGAGACTTCCTACGAAGAGTCTGTCCACTCCGGATGGAACATTAGCAACAGATCAAAGAAATGGTTGTGCCCAAGTCCGGTGTGATGAAGCAGGGAGTTTATTGTGTTTACTTACAGGAGCCTGGGTGACTCAAAGGCCCCCCAGGCTCTGTGATAGCTCATCAAAGTTGCCTTCTCTGGGCCGCTCTGCTCACCCTGCAGGCTGCTCCACTGAAGTGTCCTTAAACCAGCGATTTCCCTACAGAACCATGGGGAGGGACCTGCTGAATTTTCTCATTTTCTGAGCTTTTAAGTTTTATGTCTTATGTGCCTCCCTTCACCCTTCAGGAGAGAATGTTTCATTTCGGGGGAAACAGCTGCAGACCACCAGAATCTGGCTCCAGCCTGAGGAGAGCGGGAAACACACGGTGTTTGAAAGCAGACACTGTGCCAGGAAGGACTGAGGTCAGGGAAGTGGAGGGAATCCACGGCTAAGGAAGGAGAATGGGATGTGTTCAAGGGACAAGCATCTTTTCCAGCCCTGGAGAAGCCCATGTCCAGAGGCTTCAGAGTGATAGATTCCAAGCATACTGCATCTTCAGCTTCATTCTGTGTCTGATGAGTCTTTGCTTGGTGATCAGGAGTTTGGTCCATGAGCTCAAAGACAAGTGGGATCCAATGTGTGTGGCTGTGGGTGGGAGGGGAGTACTGGGCCTTGGGTGGATGCATACATAGCAGAGGGATGGGTGTGTACGTAGCGGAAGGATGAGTGTGTACATATTGGAGGGATGGGTGTGTGCATAGTGGAGGGATGGGTGTGTGCATGGTGGAGGGATGGGTGTGTGCATGGTGGAGGGATGGGTGTGTGCATGGTGGAGGGATGGGTGTGTGCATGGTGGAGGGATGGGTGTGTGCATGGTGGAGGGATGGGTGTGTGCATGGTGGAGGGATGGGTGTGTGCATGGTGGAGGGATGGGTGTGTGCATGGTGGAGGGATGGGTGTGTGCATGGTGGAGGGATGGGTGTGTGCATGGTGGAGGGATGGGTGTGTGCATGGTGGAGGGATGGGTGTGTGCATGGTGGAGGGGTGGGTGTGTGCGTGGTGGAGGGGTGGGTGTGGGTGTGTGCATAACAGAGGGATGGGTGTGTGCATAGTGGAGGGATGAGTGTGTATATAGTGGAGGGATGGGTGTGTATTTATCGGAGGGATGGGTGTGTACATAGCAGATGGTTGGGTGTGTATATAGTAGAAGAGGAGTGAGTGTATACATAGTGGGGTGGTAGGTGTGTATATAGTGGAGGTGTGTGTGTGCATAGTAGAAGGGTATACATAGTAGAGAGTGGGTGTGTAGACAGTGAAGCGGTGGGTGTGCATATGGTAGTGGAGTGTGTGCATAGTAGAAGGGTAGGTATATATAGTGACAACATTACACATCGGTTTGCTGTGGAGCATCTCAGCTTTACATTTGATGAAAGAAGGAAATATGGCTAAGGGAATCAGGTCTTCCTTCACTAAGACCAGATGGCAAGCCTGGAGGTGGTTATGGGTGAAGAGCAAACAGCTTTGCATAAAGTCCTGGTCATTTTCTACAGCAACTTCAAATCTGCTGTCCTGGTCACTCTTGGGAGATAAATGAGACCCTGGGCATCTCTGAATCATCTGTTGCTATTCATGTCCTTTGTAAAGAACTCTGTGCTATAACCCTTCTCCCCCAGAATGAGAAATGGCTCTTTCTGAATTCTGAACAGAGCCCACCTTCTTTGCAGGAAAAATGCCATGTCTCCAGATAAACTTGTTTGCCTCCTTTTATCTGCTGCGGCGAACTCTGTAACCTAACTATTGACACCTTGGGAATTCTGCCCTGCAGTCTGAATGTAGCACGATGTGAAGACGTGCTGAAACAGAGCGGCCCTGGTGGACAATGGAACTCATTCAAGTTGGCGGAGATCATTCTTCCCAGGAAATTCTCTTGGACAAGGAGATTCAAATATTTTTGTTCACCTAGAATCTTAAAGAGAACAAGGATTGTTAAAAATAGTCTAGGGACTCCAGTTTCTCTGGAAGGTTCTACAAGTTTGGAAGATTTTGTTGGCCTATAAAAAAAAATCCTAAACTAGTCTGAAACTCACTGTGTACTTGAGGATGACCTTGAATTTCAGAGCCTGCTGTGGCCACCTCCTAGCTGCTAAGAGTGTAGGTGTGTGCCACCACGTCTGAGTCCCATGGTGCTGAGGTGGAAACCAGGGCTTCGTGAAGAGCAGGCACAGATGGGGAAGGTTTTGAGGATTCCGACTCTTAGCAATGCTCCCTGAATATAACTAGTGTTCTCCAGACAGAGGCAAAGTTCAGTTTCACAAAACTGAATGTCTCTCAGGGAGAATGCGTTGCTCCCACAGACATTTCCAACTTTTAGGTGATACTTGCAGGCGACCCACTACCACAGCAGATTAGAAGGCCATGGGCATCTTTGGGTGAATCTGCTTCTGGCCAATCTGCTGGCTTGTTTCTATCTACCTCACAGCTCAGTTAAAATATCTAGTTTTGCTTAAATGGTTTCAAGTTATTATTATTAACTTATATGACACCATTAACGTCATCACTTCAGTTATCTCTAGAACTTTCTCCTCTTGCCATTGAACAGATTCCTGGAATGTCATCCTGAGAGCTTCTACTAACTATTCTCCCATTTCCACCACTTGGGAGGCTGCTCCGTAGGGAGTATCTTCATTGTGTGTGTGCATATTCAAGTGAGTGCATACACACATGTGTGCACGTGTGTGTGGAAGCCAGAGGATAGCCTCAGGTGTCTTTCCTCCACCTTTTATATCTTTATGCATATAGGAGTTTCCCCTGAATGTTTATCTATGTACTGTGTATATACAGTGCCTTTGGAAGCCAAAAGAGGGCACTGGATCCCCTGGGGTTGAATTTCTCTGTAGTTTCTCTGGGTGCTAGAAACTCAGGTCCTCTGAAATAGCACTCTTGAATAGTGAGCCATCCCTCCGGTTTCTTCTCAACCTCTGCCCATCCCCCCTTTTTGAGATAGGTCTCTTCATGGCCCAGAACTCACCAAGTATTTAAGGCCCGAGCATCTGTCTGTCTCCACCTCTCCAAAGACAGAATTACAAATCCTAGCTTTTTTACACAGGTTCTGAAGGTTGAGTTCAGGACCTTGTGCAAGCTCTTCTCAGTGAGAGGTCTCACTTTTTCACTGGGTTCACAAAGGCTTTTGACATAACCCCTGAGGGGAACTCAGTGTCTACAACTCACTGACCCAGCTGGGTGGTCTTCTGGACCCGACACCAGCAGCAGCAGTGGGTCCGCCCTCCATACCCCGGTGCTTACCTTCACACCTTAGGAACCTCTAGGTCACAGGACAAAATTCCTGCAGGAGAGTTCTCGCTGTGTGTGACTCTTCACACCTGAGGGAGTTTCCTCCCCTGGGAGGGAGGGAGAGTGTATTTCTGTGTACGCTTGTGTGCTCCTTGGGGTTTGAAATACGTTTGCTCATTTCTGTCTGCACTGGAAACATTCGCTCCTTCATTTCTAGACAAACTGATGAGAGACAATTTGTCATGCAGCCTTCCTTTCTTACTAAGAATATTCTGGAACACAGAGTGGCTCCAGGCTGAATGTGCATGTGCAGATGTTTGTGCAGATGTTCTGCAGTATTGGCTGCGTCAAGAAGATTCAGTACCTCCGAGGCGCATCCCCATGCCTTGACCTACTAGTGGTTTTCTAGCCTTTAGAACTCTTGTTTTCCTATTTGCAAGTCAAACGCTTTTTCCACTGTACATTTCCAAAACGGAGTCACATACAGTTAGCTGTGATGGTATATGCCTGTAATCCTAGCCCTGAGGCATAGAGAGGATGATGTACGGTTCAGTGTGCAAAGGGCTTGCTGTGTAAACATTTGGGGCCTGTGTTCAGATTCACACTTTCACTGTATAAGTCTGGAAGTGGTGGCACCTATCTGTAACTCAGAACTGGGGGCACAGAAATGGGTAGATCCTGGGGCTTGCTAGATAAATGGTCTAGCCAAAAAGCTGAGCCGTAGGTTCACTCAAAATATGAGGTGAAGAGTGGCTGGGGTGATATTCCGATATATTCCAATGTCAATCAACCTCTGACTTCCACACAAGCCTCCAAGGAGCATGTGTGCACGCACGCACACACATATGAAACAAGATTGGTAAACAAAGCTTTTGGAGTAGCTCCCCTCCCTTTCAGGGTCCTCAGCTTCCTTCGCACCTGGCCCTCACGTGGTGTCTCTAACTTAGATCCCAGGCATGTCTGCTTTCTCCACACTTTGTAGGTATGATCCACCCAAGTACAACCACCTGCCCTGTCTGTCTGATCATCTAATCTCTCCCTCCCTCCCTTCTTCTCGCTCTACTTATCTCTCCCCTGTTCCCTTCCCTTCCTTAAACCCATCCTTCTCTTCCATCTCCATTTATGCTGCATCATTCTCATCAGACAACAAATGTTGGGCCAGACATGGAGCTTTTAAAATGGCTCCTGGCCTGTAGGAGCCTTTCAGATTAGAGGGAGAGATTTGTCAACAGGAGGAAGGACAACAGGGAGAGCAGGCTATACCACATTCAGGGGGTGTGGACTTCAGGGAGCAGGCTATACCACATCCAGGGGGTGTGAACCTCAGAGAGCAGGCTATACCACATCCAGGGGGTGTGGACTTCAGGGAGCAGGCTATACCACATCCAGGGGGTGTGAACCTCAGAGAGCAGGCTATACCACATCCAGGGGGTGTGGACCTCAGAGAGCAGGCTATACCACATCCAGGGGGTGTGGACCTCAGAGAGCAGGCTATACCACATCCAGGGGGTGTGGACTTCAGAGAGCAGGCTATACCACATCCAGGGGGTGTGAACCTCAGAGAGCAGGCTATACCACATCCAGGGGGTGTGGACTTCAGAGAGCAGGCTATACCACATCCAGGGGGTGTGGACCTCAGAGAGTAGGCTATACCACATCCAGGGGGTGTGGACCTCAGAGAGTAGGCTGTACCACATCAAGGGGTGTGGACTTCAGAGAGCAGGCTATACCACATCAAGGGGGTGTGGACCTCAGAGAGCAGGCTATACCACATCAAGGGGTGTGGACTTCAGAGAGCAGGCTATACCACATCAAGGGGGTGTGGACCTCAGAGAGCAGGCTATACCACATCAAGGGGTGTGGACCTCAGAGAGTAGGCTATACCACATCCAGGGGGTGTGGACCTCAGAGAGTAGGCTGTACCACATTCAGAAGGTGTGGACTTCAGAGAGCAGGCTATATAAATTCAGGGGATGTGGACTTCGGCACCAGGCTACAGGAACTTTGAACCCTGTCTCAACTTCTTTCTCTGAACTTAGTGTTTCCTCCTGTGAAATGGGACCTTACCACCCTCTGCTTCCAGGTGGCTATCCTCTTATCTGTTACTGCATAGGGAGGCAGTCTGGACATTTTATTAGGTCATAGTTCTGTGAGTTGATAACCCAGGCTGGCATCAATGAGATGGTGCTTCTGTTTCATTTAATGTCAGCTGAGGTCATATTAGTGGTATTCAGCTGGCTTGGAGGGTCTCTGATGACTTCAGGCATGCCTGACAACTGGGCTGGGGTGGCTGAGAGATTAAGATTGTCAACTACAGGCCACATGTGGTCTCCCTCTCCTGGGCCTTTAGGTTTCTTACTCCCTGTCCGGGGCTGTCAAACTAGGTGTGGTCTAAACTGGTCGTGAGTGTGGTCAAGGCTGAAAGCAGGCACAGGGGTCTGTCGGCCATCCTCACACCAGTCAGCCTCCGTAACTAGGAGACTAGATGGGACAATTCATACCTGAGAGGCGGCTGGGGCTGTGACTGAGGTGTGCAGGCCCTGGGCAGCTGGGACACTGCCAAGCTGGACCCCGATCTTAGGGGCATGGTCTGGAGATTCCAAGTTTGTGACTCACCCCACATGTGAGCCTGTAGATGACTCGGAATGGAGACTTCTCACATCGATTCCAGAACATCTGGAGACTGTCTGGTGGGAGCCCCTTCCCCCGGTAGAGCTCACAAGCTCAGATCCTAGCATATGATCATGCGGTTTCCTGGGCTCAGGGACAGACCCCCAACACAGAGAGGAGCGGAGCAAGGAAGCTCCCGGCTGGCTCCTGGCTTGTTCTCTCTCCTGAAGCCCCACTTTCTAATTGGAAAGGGCCATTTCGACATCTTAGCAGAAAATGGAGTTTTTCTTTCCTCGATGTCATGATTTGACTGGAGTTAGCAAAGCTTCAATAGAATCCTAAATGTCTACTTTAAAAAAATAAAAGTCAAGGCTCCATCTGTGCTGAGTGTGGGGCTCCCACACGCTATTCGCTATTTGTGGGAGGGAGATAAAAGGCTCTGGAGCATGTCCTCCTGCCTGCCTGAGAACGGGAACTTGGGCTAGTTAAACATCCCGGGTAATGGTTTCTCTCTGCCAAGAGTTTTTAATCTCTTCCCAGCAATGGTTCCTGCCTTTAAATGGCTTCTTCGGGGAAGAGACATTACTGTATGTGAAGGAATTTGAGAAAGTATAGAAAGAGGACTCTGACGTGCGTGTAGTCACAGGGTGCCTGGTTCTGAGTCAAGTTCTTCCTATCCCTTGCCTCCTCCAGACCTCACCAAATGGGGATCAGGTTGAGGGCTACTTTTATTCCTGTTTAAAACTAGAAAAACCCGGAGCCCAGAAAGAGACATCTAAGATCACATCCGTGGCATGGTGACGAGCTTGGCCTCTCTGATGGCCACCCTCCTGGAAAGGGTGGCTACCTTTACCAGAGCACTAACTAAGATGTAGGACCACAGGGCTGAAGACATGTCCCAGAAGGTACGAGCACTTGCTGTTTTCTTTCCAAGGATCTGAGTTTGGTCCCCAGCATCTATACCAAAAGGCTTACAACTGCCTGTAACTGCAGAGCTAGGGCATCTGGTGCCCTCTTCTGACCTCTGTGGGCTCCTTCACTCACTTGTACACATATACATACAGACAAATGCATAATAAAAATAAACTCTAAATAAAAATTAAGATACAGGACCTCAAAAGGTGTCTACTCTTAGACGAACCCATAACTGATGCTCCTGCTTGCTGTGTGGCTTGCTTAGGACATACAGTGACCCAGATCATATAAAGCATTGCTCTCTAGGCAGGCGCTGCCCACAGACCACAGTAGGGCTTGGGTCCTGTGTGGCCTGAGCTCCTATAATAGGTGTGCGGGTGGAAGCGGCAGAGAGACAGAATGCAAGAGAGGAGCTGTAAGCAGAGGGGGAGGTGGTTGCAGTCAGTAATTCTCTAACATTAGGAAGAGAGGTTGCTAGGTTGTACCCAGAAGTGGTTGTGTAGATATGTTTAAGACTGGTGGAAGGAATCCGGGCGGGGGGAAGGGGGGTCTTCTGACTAATCCCGCCCATGTCCGCAGTAGGATGGGTGCTGATTGACGGCAACATGGTTTACTAGGAAGGGACTGTTCTGACATGGACCCTCCCCTTTCAAATCCCAGCCCATGACTATTTCCCTTGCCACAAAATGCACAGTTCTTTAAACAGGAGTGAGTATCTGTCCTCTTCATGTACCCCCCCAAAAGGAGCCTGGTCTTGGGAAGCCACACTGATCCACTGTTAAAGATGATTAACTTACTTAACTTTCCAGACCCTCAGTTTCCCCATCTCTAAGCTGGGATCATAGTTTGTATGTCACAGAGTTGAAGTTAGGGGGCCAAACCTTGCCTGTGTGTTCATGAGGAAAAGAAACCACAACCACTGTGCTTCACTTTCACAAGAAATAAATATCTCTATCGTCATAGCTCAAGGTGCACGTGGGGAGGATGGCTCAGTGGAAAGAAACACTGGCTGTGCACGTGTGAGGACCTGAGTTCACATCTCTAGAGCCCATATAAAAACTAATCCATAGTCCCAGTGTTCCTATGGGAAGATGGAGGTGGAAACGTGAGACTCCCTGGAAGCTGATGGGACAGTCTGTGTGCAAGGGTGAACAAGACACACTGCCTCAAATAAGTCAAAAGGCAAGAACTGACACCAGAGGCCATCCTCTGACCACCACATGCGCCCCTGCCCCTCCCACATAGACACACACACACACACCAGTAAGGACACAGTAGAGTTTCCATAGCCAAAATGGGAGCTTTGATGGCCAGATAATCCACCCAGCTCTCCAGGAAGGCTTTGTTATCTAAAGCACTTGTTACCGCGGAGTTCTGTCTTCAGTATAGTATAGGTGCCTGCCTTTGTATTGGGACCACAGCATGGGAACCCTGCAGGTAAACCTAGTAAATGCTGAAGGTGGGTAATGTCTGTCTGCTCCTCGGTGTGTGCCCAGTGTCACTGACACCCCTGCCCTAGTCCAGACTCACCATGTGGATCCCAGCAGGGCTAGGACAAGAATCACATCCTCACCTTGGCCACCAGCACCTTCATCAGCTGAGCATAGGCGCTGCTACCTTGGGAGTAGACACGTGGGTGGTCTTGGGTGGAATCCCCTCACAAATCCCTGGGGTTCAACCCAGTATCTCCCTATTCCTCAGGATGGGACCAACCACACAGTAGGGACTCGAGAACAGTCAGCAGTCACAGGGTTTGGACTGGGTTCCCAGCTTTCCATGCTGAAGCGAGAATCCAGCTCCCATAGTGGGAGGAATAAGAGGGAATGGGAGTGTGCCAATATCTCCATAACTCCGTCCTTGCTCTCCACTGCCTGTAATTAATCATCACGATTAACCTGGCACACTTAGCTACTATTAATCTGGCACACTCAGGGCTAATTGGAGGCCACACCTTCCCCTTTTGATTGAGACAATTCCTTTCTTTCTGCAGTAGCTGAGCTCTGCAGGGACCTTTTCAAACTGCAGCTTTCCCAGGCGGTATGCAAGACATTTGTGTGTGGAAAGGCCGTGGGGGCAGGGTGGGGGACCTGCTAGCTAAAGCCAAGGAGCAGTGTTAGGAGTGCCTGGCCACCCAGGTGTTAGCCTAGCCCGGTTAACCTTAGACATCGGGCAGTACAAACGGGAGAGCTCCAGCCTTTTCCCTCCCTCCCGGGCAGGTCAGCCCCTGCTCTCTTTTCACCTGGAATGAGGGGAGGGTGAACTGCCTCTTCTCTTTCCTTCTCCCAGAGGGTTGGTTTATTCCCACCATTGGGGAATCTTGGCCTCTGTCTATCTCTCTCAGGTCACAGATGATTTCTGGGGCACCCACCCCTGAGGTTTAGGGTGGGAAAAGGAAAACCTCCTGCTCTACACATTCAGACTCATGGATGAAGTCCTACTTTATCAGAGGGACAAAAGCTGATATGAACCAATGAACATTAGCTTGCCTGCTGTGCTATGCACAGATCTGGGTGAACCTGGGGGAGCTAGAACATGGGCTGCCAGAGCTTCTTAGGGAGGAGAAACAGTCCTCACACTAAAAAAAAGAACTCTGCTCCTTTAAGGACATATTGGCGGGGGTGGGGGGTGTATAAAGGCAGCCATGTTAGGTGAACCCCAGCTGTAGAGGCTGACTGTGTATTGTCTCACCGTGATCTTGTTTTGGTGCTGAAGGGTCAAGGTTGCCTCAGCCCTCTTACTGTAATTCTTACTATGTTTCCAGGCAAGAGTGGCAGGAGTTGAGTCTGCCTGCCCTGTCGTGCACTATGTCCCTTAGGATCAACCAGCCCTGCGATTTCCTTGTCATGTGTTTCCACATAAGTGAGGTTCCTCCATGGCAGGCCCATTGCTCTGGGGTCCAGCTATGGTGTGTGAGGCTCCCCTTTGGGGTCCAGCTCTGGTGTGTGAGGCTCCCCTTTGGGGTCCAGCTATGGTGTGTGAGGCTCCCCTTTGGGGTCCAGCTATGGTGTGTGAGGGTCCCCTTTGGGGTCCAGCTATGGTGTGTGAGGCTCCCCTTTGGGGTCCAGCTATGGTGTGTGAGGGCCCTCTTTGGGGTCCAGCTATGGTGTGTGAGGGTCCCTTTTGTGTGAGTTCCCCAGTTACATCCATTAGAGGCCCTTTTCCTCTAAGTGACGGACAGAATACTTATCTTGGGCTTAGGTAAGCCATGATGTGGTGACTTCATCATTGAAGGGTCCGGTGGTTGCCATCCCTTAGGGTTCTGACCGTATCTCTCTATGGACTGGTTCCCGTCCTGGTCAGCTCTCTCCACTGTCCTGGCCCCGCTGCAGTTGTATACAGTGCCAAGAACCAGCTTCTTTCCTGGGTCCTCCTGTGATAGAAGACATATCTGTGGAAAGAACCTCCCCACATATCCACAGCTCACCAATCTTCACTTTTCCCTGCCTGAGGGGATGAGCAGATACCCAAAGGGGAGTTTGGTGGCATCAGTTGCTACAGCAGGGGAAAGCATGTCAGCAGGGCGGCCAACAGTGTCCCCAAGCCCACTGGAGAGGACTACCCCCAGGGGAGTTCCCCAAATTTATTACATGATATGGCAGACAGGACACCAGAGCCCTGGGGAAGTCTGAGTTGTATAGGTGGTTTGAAGCCCTGGGTAGGAGCTATGTAGTACAGGTGCTATCATGGGGTACAGCTGTGCACACCTGGATGTGCTATCTCTAGTTGCGGATCTGCACAATACCAGGCCTCAGTGGTATTAGAACAAACAATCTGTTAACTATTTCCTCTCAAGCCTTGTAGAGAAGAAACTGACCAGGCCCTCTTATAGAATATCAGAGCCAAGAGGGAATCGAACACTGTGATCAGGATACTTCTCTTCAGGTAGCAGACACTGTAGATGGGTGCATCTCCTATGGGACAGACACCATAGATGGGAACATCTCCTCATGGGACAGACACCTTAGATGCTTCTCCTCATGTATCAGAAACTGTTTCGAAAGGAAGAACCTGTCTTTGGCTAGGATGTGAGCGCAGTGTGAAGGGTGGACACGGATTAGGACTTTCTGGTTCTTTTGTGAGTCAGCACCTTGGCTGAGACAGAAGTAGGAGGTAGAGCTTTGGAAGACCTGGATGGGGGTGGTGGGGAAATGGCCAAGGCATCCAGGAAGGGAGAGTCATACTCTCTGAGAGCCATGGAGGAAGTCTTACCTCCCTCAGAAGGAGCCGAACCTCCAACAGGTCACCATAGTGTGTCTGGGCTCAGTTGTAGCTGAGGTTTTTTTTTTGTTGTTGTTGTTATTTTGGTTTTTTTTTAAGCTTTTGGGGGTCTACCACCCAGCTACCAAATAAAAACATGGATACTTATTCTTACTTATGAACAAGTTGTTTCTAGCCAGCTTTGCTTTTCTAACTTAAATTTTCCTATTTCTCTTTAATTATGTTTTGCCTGTGGGCTTTTTACTTTCCTTTATTTTATATATCATTTTTCATTCTTACTTTGTGGCTGGCTGTGTGGCTGGCCCCTGGAGTCCTCCCCTTCTTCTCTCGCTCTTTCCTCTTCTCTTTTTTCCAGCCTAGATTTCTCCTATTTATTCTCTCTGTCTGGCAACCCTATCCATCCCTCTCTCCTGCCTAGCTATTGGCTGTTTAGCTCTTTATAAGACCAATCAGGTATTTTAGTCGGGCAAAGTAGCACAGCTTTATAGAATTAAACAAATGCAACATAAGACACATCTCTGCATCATTAAGCAAATGTCCACAGCATATAACACATCTTCAACTCATATTTTACAACACTCAGCTTGGGGTATGGGAGGAAGTCAGGATACTTGTGCCATCTAGAACCTGGAGATAGTCTGCTTCTCTTGAGCCCCCATGTCTACAGGCACCCCCCCCCCCCGTATCACCTCCTTAGCATGCTCAGGAAAGGGTACTGAGCTGGCCTTGTTTCTGACCTGACTTCCTAGTATTTCCTACCAGGACATGGAGTTAGCCTGAGGGCTGTAGCCTCAATGCCCTCCCTTCACCAGATAGGATTCTTGGGCCAACCAGACTTTCTCTCTGATAACTCAGATTAGTGCCTCTGAGCGCTCACCCAGGCCAGGTTCTGATTCCACCCTACATGAGCCAAGGCTCCTCACAACCAACTTCAGAGGCAGGAGTATCGCTTACAAAGTGTCAAAATAAAATCTATCTTTCTAGCTGCTGGGGGATTATGGTTTGTTGGGTTTGATTAGAAGTAGGACTAAGAAAAATGTAGAACAGGCAGAAAGTGGGAATGATGGATGAGAGGATGGATTACAACTAGGCCAGCCTTAGTTAGCCCAGCAGGGAGTTCAGACACAGACTTCCCAGCCCAGGATGGGCAGCGGTAGCCAGGCTGGAATCTTCTCTGTGGTCAGTTACGGATTGGCGCTGGTTGGGAAGAATTGAACTCCACTCCAGAGACAATAGATACCATGAGTGCTAACTGCCCATTCTACAGTTGGCCAGCAAACTTCTCCTTGAATCTGCAGGACTGCATAACCACCCTGCAGCTAGCTAACAGACTGGGACCCAAGCTCCAGGAGTTTGGACGCAGGTGTCCTCTGTGTCACCCCTTGGCTGGCATGAACTGTGGAAGGATCCCAGCGCTGGTTCTACAATAAGGTGCCGAAGATCTGCCATCACACTGTGCTGCCTGGGTAAGTCACTCTATTGATAATGCATCTGTATCCATCCATTAATTCAACCATATCCATCATTCTACCCATTCATCCATCCATCTCTTCACCCATTCATCCATCCAATAATCCATCTGTCCATTCACTCATTGAAGTAAGGAGCCCTTACTGGATGTCAAATTCTTTGATAAGCCCTAAGAATAAGCACAAGGCGTGATCTGGTGGGCCTGTCTATGAAGAAGCACCAGACCCCACAGTAATGTCAATGGCACAGTGGGGACAGCAGTAGAGGTCCCCAACTCATCATCAGCCCAGCAGTGGATGCTGCTCTAAGCTTCAGCCTTACATAGAGGAAGAGGAGAAGGCTGAGCACAGGATTTTCTGAGTCCTTTTCTTCTCCATAAATTCAACTTTGGGTCAAGTTTGGTGACTCTTAGGGTCTACTCCAACAGAGGTCAGTGTTTAACCTTTTGACATTGTGACTTGTTATCATCTACAAAGTCCACACAGCTGAGCTTCAAAAATAAATCACCCATACAATGTCATCCATAGAGACATAAATGAAGACATTCTGACTCTCAACTTGACTATTAGACTATTTTAGCAATGAACTCCAAGAAAAATTCCCCCTGGAATCTCATACTGGAAGAAGAAACAGCACCAGGCAGAGAGCAAGTTTGTCTCCCAGAAAGACTTTAGGCAGCTCTAGCAAGTCATCAGGCTGCCTGACAGGATGACCACCTGGTTGAAGCCCAGACAATGATGAGTTGGTGGTGGGTGGTACCATATCTTATCCAGGACTGCTTATGTGTGCATACCCCTCTCCTAGTTAAACTCTGATTTCTTCAGAGCTCCAAGGATGGAGTAGAAGGCTATCTTTGATCCTCTTCTCAATGTCGCCACCACATTAGGTAATCTTCTCTTCCTCCTCCTTTCCCCTTCCCCTTCCCCTCTCCTTTCTCTTCTTCTTCTTCTTCTTTTTTCTAATTTGGTTGTTTAATTGGCTTCTTGAGGATGGGTAGCTGAACTTGACTTCTTGGGGATAAAACTGAGCTCCAAGTTCAGTAATCTCGTGTCTTAAGTAAGCTGGGCTGCACATCCTGCAGTCCGTGGATGCACACAGCTCATGGGTTAAGGGCTGACACACAACCTGAACCATTCCAGCCCAGACATGGTATTGCAGCCTCTGTCTGCTGCGTGCTCCAACAGTCTTCTCTTCTGACCTCCACACTTCCTTCCTGGAGGTTTAGTGAGCCACTGAGTGGCTTTGAGAGGGGCTGGTTCTCTCTCTCTCTCCCTCCTTCTAGGTATTGTTGGTGCAAGAGTCGGGGCTGAGAGCGAAGCCAGTCCAGTGGGAGCTACCATTGAACAGCAGACATCGATCAACTGATGCTCAAGCCCAGGAGAAACCAGCAAAGTCATTTAGAAAGCCGCTCACCCAGCATTCCTCTAGCCCTTTCCCTCACCCAGCCATGCCCAGACCCGTGACCTTGAAAAACTTCCGGATCTCACTGCAAATTATGGCCATAAAAATCAACGGTCAATTAAACAAGTAAATGTTCCTCTTGCACTTTTAACTTTCTCTCTTCCTAAATAATCTCTGCCCTGACCTACAGAAGAAGATACTGGACTCCTGCCTGTCCTCTTCATCAGGCTAAACATCCCCACCACCTTGCCCCTTGACAGAGCCTAAATTCTCCCAGGATGATCTTCTGATCAGTGATAATAGCAATAACCTTGGAGAATTCCAGTTGGTGCAAATCACCTGGGGACTGCCAACAGCAGCAAAGATCCTGGCTGAAACAGCCCACTCGGTAATTTGCTGGTTTATTATCCAGAAGCTAAAACAGAGCAGTGGGGCCCATGGCCAACAGGAAAGCATTGCAAAGGGAAGAAAGCCTTTCTTTCTGCAGTAGCCATATGAGCCCTGGGATTCCTATCCTTGGGCTGGAGCCTTTCTCCTTTCTTTAGGCACTTTAGTCAGTACTGTACTACTGATGGGCTCAGGTCCCTAGGACACCACCAACCATTTCACAGGTCCTGAGCAGTGTGTGTGTGTGTGTGTGTGTGTGTGTGTGTGTGTGTGTGTGTGTAAGGTTTGCTTTTTTTTATGTGTGTGTGTATATATGCATGTTGACATATGTATAGGTGGAAATATGTACAAGTGTGTATATGTATGTGAGTGTAAGTGTGTCCAGGCACGTGTAGGCTAAGGCTGACATTGGAAGACTTCCTCAGCCACTCTCCTTGTATTTTAAGGCAGGGTCTCTCCCTCCAACCCAGAGCTTACCAGTTCACTCGAACATGTTAGCTTGCTCTGGAGAGTCCATGCCCATCTGCCCACACCAGATTACACTTGGGCCACCATGACTACACAGCATTTATGTGGGACTGGGGATCTGACCCCAGGTCCACACTCTTGTATGGGAAGGCTTTGCACACTGAGCCGTTTCTTCAGTTTCAAGACTTCTTTCTCTAGTTATTATTTTATATTTTATTTAGATAACATTTCATGTATTTTACATACCAATTGCAGTTTCCCTCCATCGTTTCCTCTAAGTCCCTTCCCCTGCTTCCCATATTCCTCTCTCCCCTTCCACTCTTCCATCTCTGTTCAGAAAGGAGCAAGCCTCCCGTGGGCTTGAGCAAAGTTTGGCATGTCAAGTTGAGGCAGGATCTAACTCTTCCCCTTATGTCAAGGTTGGGCAAGGTAATCCAGCACAGCAACAAGTTTCCAAAATCCAGCTAAGTGTCAGGTACATGTCTTGATCTCACTGCTAGGAGGCTTACAAAGAGACAAAGCTACAAAACTGTCACGGCTTGCTATTATTTCTTAACCAATATAATCGTGATTTATATGCTATTTACACTGTACTGGGCGATCTGAATAACCTGGAGTCTTGGCTTGTATCTGAAATGTCTCCAGGGGCTCATGTATGGCCCCTGGCTTGGTCCCCAGTTGGTCGTATTATCTGTGGTGTCTATGAAAGTTGTCGGTGTTGGGTATTTGACCACAGGTATGCAAAAGCCCCCAATTTTTAGAACGGGGTAACACTGGGGCCCCGGGCGACACTAGCTCAGTGGGTCAAGTGCTCAGAGTGCAAGTGCCAGGACCAGCATTTGTGTACGCAGCCTCCATATAAATGTCAGTCAAGTCTGGTGTCCAGCTTGTTACTCCAATGTTTCGGAAGTGGAGATGGTGTCTCTGGAGCAAGCTGGGAACTGTGCTGAGCAGACGCACATAGCATATAGCACAGCCTTCCCCACTGGTCTCTGCACACCATGCTTTAAGATGCTCACTCTGTGCTTTACCTGTGCTGCTCAGCCCACAGCGGTCCCCCAGGGTCCTTTCTCTAGTGTGGATGCTGGCTTTGCACACACATACCTGGTCATGGGATGGATGGGCTAAAGCCAGGAGCTCTGGCTGCTCTGAATTGGCCTGGCCTTGGGATCACACAGGGATCCTCACAAAGACCAGCCTGTTCAATATTAAAAATATTACTGGCTTGGCTGTAATGTAAAAGCGGAGGCACGCGGCGGTCCCACGTGGGTGCACTTTAATGGGGGGAGGGGCAACGGGCAGGTACAGGTGTGCAAAACACTAGGAGAACAAGGGGGGAAGGAAAAAGGGGAGAGGGAAGAGGGACAAACTCGTAAAGACCTTCGCTTTTAACGGGGAATGCAAAGGCTTCTGGGAAATGTCCGTATCCAGGAAAATGCTGGGAACTGTAGTTCGGCAAAGGAATAACAGCCATCCTTAGGAAAATGACCAAAAGACTGGTTAGGATTCCAAGAGCCCTAAATAACTGGATCTTGCTTTCAGAGTTACCCCAACGCAGTAGCAAAGAACCCTTTTTAGACTTGTACAATTCATTTATAAGTTTTATGCATACAATACTGAGAACCATGAATTAGACAATGAAAAGCAAAAAGTTTAATAGCAATAAAAAGACCTATAAGTGGATATTATCATATTTTCTCCCAGCCTCCCATATCCTCTTTTAGCTCCCAGGGATGAGCTCCCACGCTGGAGGTCATGCCCAGAGACTGGGACAGGAGCTTTTGGCAATGAGAATATGAAGTTGTTGCCCTGTTTGGCCCTTCCCCTCATCCAGGTCAGTAATGCCCATTCTCAGAGATACCCAGGGTAGGACAGTGGGTGCCTCCTGCCTCTCTGGATGCTCTGTGGAGCAGACCCAGACATCAGAGCTGTACAGTTTGCCTCTCAGCAGAGAGGGGTTTGGTGGGTTTTCTTGGAAGCCTGAGCTAAGGAGTTAAGCCTGCGTTGAATGAGTGGCCTGTGGTGTTGCTGGAGATGGCTTCCTCACCTGTAAAATAAGGAGGGTCTAAGCAATTGCTGGGGCCCCTCTTGCTCTAACAAGTTAGGCTTCTGGAAACCCTGACCACATACAGTGCTTTTCCAAACTTGAGCTTCTTTTTCCAAAAAGACAGGACTGGTCTGCAGGGTTTCTATGAAACTCTCTGGTATAGTCTGAAACATTCTCCTTTTATTCAAAAGAAAAGCTATGTATAATTTTTGCTTATTCAGTAAGTAGGGCTATGCACATTGTAGAAGAAGACAACGTTCTTCTAATTTCTCTCCGGGGGTGGGGAGAAGGAAAGAGCCAGAGCAATAACTTACCTGTAGGTAAATGAAGTAGGGGTTAGAGAAAGAGGACTCAGGGGTAGGAACAGGGAATCCATGGGGGCCAGCAGTAACTGGAGGATCCCAGAGAGGTATGTTTCTCCGAACTTGGTAGGGAGGTCGGGAGTAGCAGTGGCCTTCAGGTAGGAAGTAGGAGAAGGAGGAAGTAAGGGAGATGCCCGCCCCCCTTCCACCCCAGCAGCTGCCCTCAGGGCAAGTCTCCCAGAATACAAAACAGACCTCCAGATGACAGTATGACAGTCACTGGGGCAGAAGGCGCTGCATGCCACAGTGCAGAAGGGCGGTCAGGAAGGTGCAAAGTTCATTTCTCAGCATTTGGTAGCATTTGGAGCCAAAGCAGGGGTGTTTCCTGGCTCTGCCACAGGCAAGCTGTGTGATGTTAGACTGGATGCTTAACCTACCTGGACCTCAAATTGGTGGAGATAATAATAACAGCTGTGTGGGCTGTCCTGGGGATAAGAGGTAACAAATGAGGGGTGGCTGTTGCCGATTGGGGGTGCTCTGGAGGAATCCATTAATGCTGGGTTTACAGGTGGGTCACACAGAAATCAATTGCTCAACATAGGCAGGCCTCTGGGGCTGGGGACAGACTAGCCAGTCTTAGTTTGCATTCCATCATCCCCCACCTTCACCCCACGGCAGGCGGTAAATGTCCCTTCCTTCTGCTCCATCATTTTCACCCAGCCTCGAGGAGGAATTATTTTCCTCTTTCCACAGGCAATAGTGGATGGAATGACTTATGACTTACCGGGTATTCCTTGCTTCCAAGGAAGCGCAGGCCTTGTCAATGGAACGTTCTCAGAAATGAAGTGGTCGGATCACAGGCTAAGGAAGGAAGCTGGGAGCCAGGGTGTGGGAAACAGAAGCTTATTGAGAGCCTGGGTCAGGGGGGTGCAAGCAGAGGCCAGAGGAGATGTCAGGTGTCCTGCCTTGTCACTCTCCACCCTTCCCTGGAGACTGTGCTGACAGTCAGTGAGCCCCAAGGATCTGATCCCCACGGTGCTGGAGTTATAGAAGACTAAGCCAACCTGGCTTTTTACCTGGGTACTGGGGACTTGAACCCAGGTCCTCAAACTTGCTCTTTTCCCTCTCTTTTTACCCTGTCTCAAATTTGTTTGCATTTAGTGAAGCTATTATATAAAATAAGGGTGGCATGCCCATAGCCCTGAGATACTGCGACATCAATACGATGATCAAGACAGTGACCATCAAGTGACTGGCAGGCAAGGGTAGGGTAGATAGCAGGGACGTGCTGGGCAAAGGGACAGCCTGAGTCCTGGGCTGGGTGGAACAGAGAGCAAATTTCTTCTTGCTACTCAGAATGATATGTGATTTTTAAAGCTATGGACTGTTTACTTCTGGAACTTTCCATTTCCTTTGTTGAAATCATGTTTGATTTTAGTAACTAAAACTCAAAAGCCAAACTGTTGCTAAGGGGCTGCTGGACTTCTCACTAGCAAACAATAGGTCCCCTTTATCCTGCTATGTCAAGCCAGACTGTTCAGGTCCTCCTGAGCGGCATCTCAGCGTTCCACCCAGAGGACGGTGGAGATGTGTTGATGCTGACCCCTGCAGGGATGCTGTGAGCTCCGCTCACTGGAAAGGCACCAAGCATGCCCTAGCCTAGGATGCTTTCTATGTAAGGGCTCCAGCCTTCTCCAGCATCCACGTGGTGCCGCCTCTGAAGAGCCAGCCTGGTTTGTGTAGTCTCACCGTGGGACCACGGAAGGCTGTCCAGGGTTCTCGAAGACACTGGTGGAGATGATGCTGGAGCTGAGGTGGGAGAAGATGACGCCAGAGCTGGGGTGGGAGAAGCTTGCTAAACCGAGTCTCCAGCCCTGAGCTCATTTGCATGAGAATCAGGCTCTTGGTTTCTGCAGCCAGACACTCAGGAATGCTGGGAGGCTTGTCACTGCCGGCTTCCAGAACGGATGAAGTGGATCAGCGCAGCCAGGCAGGAGCTCTGCCTTGAGAGGGACAACAAGGGGCTCAGGGGTCATTCTCTATAAAACACAGGGATGGACCCAGTGTCAACAGAGAGACTTTTCTAGAACTGGCTGGGCTCTCATCCAAGCTTTGGCACTTTGCAATTGGGTGGCCCCCCCCCGCTAACTTTTCTGTGCCTTAGTATGTTTGATTAAAAATGGGCAAGGTGTCGGAAAGTGGAGGAGGGGTGCTGGAGAGGTGGTTCAGTAGCTAAAAGAACTTCCAGCTTTCCCAGAGGACTGGGTGGGGCACAACTTCCTTTGCCTATAACTTTAGCTCCAGGGAATCTGGTGCTCTCCTCTGACCTCTACAGGGACCAACATATCTGTGGCATACACTCAGACAGACAAACAGACACATATACAAACCAAGACACATGAAAAAAATTAAAGGCATCTTTTTTTTAATGGGCAAAGAATCTGTTGGGGTGAAGCTGTCTTCTGTGTGGGCTGCCCCACCTCTTCATCTGCCCTGCAGCCTTCACCTTCATCCACATCTTCGTGACCATCTTGTCATCTGTCATCTTTACCATCATCTCTAGGAAACAGTGGTGAGAGGAGCCCTGTTCTTGAGAACCAATAACTACGTGTGTGTTGGGGTGGGGCTGTGCCCGTGTGAGCGTGTGTGTTGGGGTGGGGCGGTGTCCGTGTGTCCGTGTGAGCGTGTGTGTTGGGGTGGGGCGGTGCCCTTGTGAGCGTGTGTGTTGGGGTGGGGCTGTGCCCGTGTGAGCGTGTGTGTTGGGGTGGGGCTGTGCCCGTGTGAGTGCAGTGCCACAGGACCAGAAGAGTCAGATTCACCTGGCTGGAGTCACAGGCGGTTGTGAGCCACCCCAGTGGGTGTAAGTGCTCTTGATCACTGAGCTGTCTCTCTAGCTCCTAAAGTAATATTCAGGAACAG